>NW_022756705.1:334962-336419 GCF_011630105.1 Anneissia japonica
CAGCATTAGAACAGGGAAACACTGATTATAATCAATTACAGAATAATTTAAGAACATGTATTCGTAATGTAAATAGGATTTCTGCGACGCTAGACCAACAGTCATTGGAGGAAGTGGTACAATCAATACAAGATATGATTGACCATGTGGACGAACTGAGGGGGGTGGTAGAGGGGAGCAATAGGGGTAGGTCTAGGCCTAGGCCTACAGCGGCAGATGAACAAGGAAAAACGCCGTTTCAATTACCACGTATACGCCCTCCTAAAGTTGAGATTTCATCTAGGCCTGATTCTAGGTTAATAACAGAACGTTATTGCTAATATAATATTACTTAATGATAGTCCTGGGCCTAGGTCTATAAGCCTTAATTAAGCCTGTTAAGTTAGGATTAATAATAATGAATGCACATTACACAGCAGTAGGCCTTGGCGGCCCGCCTAGGTCAGACGCGGTGGTAGTACTACTAGGCCTAGGCCTAGAAGACGTGGTGGTAGTAGGCCTACTACTACTACTACTACTACTAGGCCTACTCGTAGCACTGGCAGCAGTAGTAGTAGAAGGCCTAGGCCTATGCCTGACGTGGTCTCTGGCACGCGCAATAGCTTGAGAAGCCATATTAGCCACTTGCTCCAAATGCCTCCCAGATTCAGACATAACACTTTTTTAATTTTGGGTAACTTCGTACTTTTTTAAATAAACCACTTAAACACAATTAAACCGTATAGCAAAAGGATTAAAAAGTTTTTCTGTAGCTCATAGGCAGTCGATGACGATTCACATGCGGAAAATTCAACAGCCAATCACCATCACTTAATGGAAATATACCTTATAAGTGAACATCCAATCACAGTCACTTAATGGAATTCCCATATAATGGTCGATTGCACTTAACTCAAATACAGCAGCCAGTCACAATCACTTAATGAAATTACCAAAAATGGTCAATTGCAGTTAACTTGAAATGCATTCAAGTTAACTTGAAATGCATTCAAGTTAAAAGCAATTGAATTAGAGTTAACTCTAATTCATTTCAAGTTAACTGCAATTCCAATGTATTACAGTTAACTTGAATTCAATTCGAGTTAACTGTAATTGAATTACAGTTAACTGTAATGCATTCGACTTAACTGCAATTCAGAGGTAAATGATAAAACGGCTTGCCATACGCACATGCCGCTACTCTTCCTCATTCGTTTCCCAAGGTGTCAGAGCTTTTAACAAAACTTTTAAAAGATGAATTATGGTAGTAATGATGATGAAAATACAATAATAATAATAATAATAATAATAATAATAATAATATTGATAATAATAATAATGCTTCGGTGACTTGTAATGTTTTAATGGTCGTTGTTTGATGTCATTTTTACATTGTACTTTTTATAGTTCATTATATTTGATCATTCTTTTAATTGTTTTACTGTATTTTAATGCGAGAACCGAATTTCCGTCTTGGA
>NW_022756705.1:337171-362076 GCF_011630105.1 Anneissia japonica
CCTATATATATATATATATATATATATATATATATATATGTATATATATATTTCTGTATTTCTCTTTATCAAATAAGAGTTTTGTATTTCCGCCTTTATTTAATTTGGCTGCTTGTTTTTGCTTATTTGCTATTTATCATGTTGAAGGGGGTTGAATCTAAGCGGTTCCTTTATTCTATGTCATTGTTTATTTCCATCATTGTTATTACCGACTGAGCTCTGTATTCCCACACTGATATTAGCCTCATTATTATTACAGTTCCCAATTAATTTATCTGTTAATTATTTCTATTGTTACTTCGCCCCTTAGTATTTTTTTCCAATGACCATGTTCATTATATCTATTAAAATGTCGACCAATCATATTATACTTTACTTTTTATCATAATTATTGTAATAGCCAACTTATATTTTGTTTGTCACACATGCTGAAGAAGACCCGAGGACGGGTTGAAATATTCATATTTTGAATAAAATTTGTGTTCTAAGTCTACCAAGTCGTTGACATCTCATCGTCTTTTTCATTGAGTTATATATATATATATGTATGTATAGGCCTATGTATAATTATGTATATGTATATATATATATATATATATACGTATATATATATATATGTATATATATGTATATTTAGAGCTTTATACCGAAACGTTCTCAAATGTGTGGATTAGCTCTTTTAGAAACTTGCTTCTCCCCTAATGTCTTCGTGCCTAAGCTAAACCGGTACCGGTACCAACTGATCTTCGTCTGTCCACCACTGGGGCTGAATGGACCAGTGCACCGCGGTAACAGGCTATTCGTCTCGAGAGATTTACTGGGTTCTTTAAGTACACTCGAGCCAATGTATGTACACTGGGTTTACAGTTTATAGTCCTTAAGACAAAGACTTGTTCCACCACTAGTATCGCAGTCGAGCCTGCCGTTCGAACCAACGCCGATATTTATCTGTACGTTGCGTCGCTCCTGCCTTAACCACTCGGTCATTAAACTCAAACAGTGTTGTAAATAAAAGAAATGTGTCACCACGATGATGTGGCACTAATATAGGGAGTACTACACTTACCCGTTCGTTATAATTATTGTTTACATGACGACACTTTGTTAGCTTAATTTTCTCATCTTCTCAACTTATCTGTCAAATTATGTTTATAAACGATTGGACATTCTTTAATTAGAAAATCACTATACGGATTATGCTTTTTTGTATTTACTGTATGGCCTATGGGATGGACATAGGCCCTCTTAAGACCCAGATAAGGACCGCAGGATAATAATAGCATGCAAAGCCAGTATAAGATCATTTCTACCCTTACTAACTGCTTGTATCCAATTGGACGAGGCGCTGTCTCCAAATTGTCTCTCACTAAAACACAGTTATAATCGACTTTATAAGAAATTCTTTTTCATTATTATTTACACATCAGGAGGGGCATAAACATGTGATTAGCAGAAGGGGTAAACCTCAGTGTCAGAAAATTAATTAATCACTGAGTTCTACTCATTGGCATCAACATATATTGAACTGGTTATAATATAGGCTTAGAATTATGAACATTTCCAATTTAATATCAACATTTAACTCAGCATAGGCCTAATTATTGTTAAGAAAAACTCCACCTGTCTTAACTACAGTAATGTGTGGTTGAAATCAAGCAGGCAGTTTATTTTTCTGATCTCATATCAGGCCTGTCTCATATTGGCCTAAAGTCTAAATGTTTTATAATTCTGGTAGGGAGCCTTTTATTCTGAAAAATAATACCAGTGTCACAGGGATTTCCCCTCCCAAGGAAATTGGGTTCCCTTCTGTATGAGCGGAATCGACGCTTTCCAAGCCGAATTTCCTAAACGGGACAGGGCGTAACTCGGTCCCTGGTGGATAAATTCCCTTTCTGGCAAACTAATTCACTATAGATGTGTGATAAGACAGGCAATTCACAAGGGCCGAAATTACCGTCACACCGGCAAATCTGGCTTTGGAAAAACACGTTTACAAAATAAGTAAAACAAAGCCGGTCTTTCGTAATCCATTAATTTATTTGGTTGCTGTGGATTATCAGACCAGATGTATTGTTATTTTGTCATTACTCCTCTACTGTCAAAGTTCTAACCAAAAAAAAAAAAAAAAAAAAAAAAAAAAACAACCGCGCCCAAAAGAGACTCAGTTTTTCGAGTATGCATAGTTCAAGTGTGATGGATTGCACACTTTGGTTAGAACTAATTTTCTAAAAGATGCAGACAATTATTAACCACTTATCTCAAACTAAAACAATCACTCAAAAAACGCCAATCATGATGTTCACCCCCATAAATTTTTTGCTGTTAAGACATATCGTAAGAAAATCAATCTCTATATTCTCATGTATTTCGTAATTGGATGTCAACGTTATGGAATATAAACACACTTAAATAACTTCACACCCACTTAAAACGCTTTTAATGAAAATATATTGGAATTAAACACAGCGGGAATTTATGAGTGGAGGTATTAAAGGTGGAGAGATGGATATCCATGCGCCAGCAGAAAATCGCCCCAATTTTTGGTCTCAGGAGTAAGTAAAACATTGAATGAATAATAAATCAAACGAAATAAGACAAAGGGGATTCGTTTATGAAAATGGAAACATACTGCCATCTATTTTTGGTATAAACAAGAAATAAACACTAACAAACAAGATCAGGGCAGCCGAGAGTGGCCGCGGGCCCCGGGCAACTTCGCTGCCCAAGGCCTATTGGCTGGGGGTCTGGGGCGAGGGGAAGGTCCCTGGTGTTCCCCCACCCCGAAAGCTACGGTATTTTAACGGATTAGAGGACTAATTTAATCGATTATAGAGTGCCTAATTTCACCAGGTCATGAAAAATAAAATATAGGAACATGAAATTAAAAGCTATCCTTCCTTTTATTCAAACGTGTTGAGAACATTCATAACATAGGTATCAAAGTTTATAATGGCGGATCCAGAAAATTTATGATTATGGCACCTCTGAACGGCCAGAAATGGCACTCTTAGACTTAAATTTGAGTAGAATTTTTTTCTCTCAATTTTTGTTAAATTTTGAAAGATTTAGGGGTGGGGGCTGGGCCTCCCCTTAATCTGTCACAGGTTTAATATATTAATTCAATATTTATTTGAACCATCAAATCTCTATCAGGTCTATTGGCATTTTCTAACTTGTCCAGGGTTCAAGCCTTTTATAATTATTGATTAATAACGTAAAGAACTTACTTTTTGATAGAGTAGGAGAAGTTATGAAAATATTAATGAAAAAGAATTAAAAGCGATTAATTACCAGCTTTCATCGATAAACGATCAGATGTATTTACAATTCTCGTTGGAAAAACACATGAATAATACTGAGTTTACCCTACCTATGTGTACGTTTAATAATGTTTATTTATTTATTTTATTATATTATTTTTTACCTAGTTATCCCGGGCCCCTGTCACCCCTGGGCATTCGCCCCGGTTTCCCCGGCCTCTCGGCGCCACTGGTTCAGATCTTGCAATCCCCAGGGACATGAGAAACCCGTTCACAGCAAGGATTTTTTTCTCCGCATTTGCAACTCCTTCCACTACAAGCATCACTTATCCTCTAATTGGTGAGTTACTTGCTGTTGGATGTGAAAGGGAGAAATCATATGGAAAAAAACTTACGAAAACGATAGCAAATACGAATACGTCATTATCATTATCGTCATTCATGCCTAAAATATTCTTGACAATACGCTGTACGAGCTGAATAGGATCCTTCATTCATGAAAAAGACATGAATCGCCTACTTCGCGTGACAGATATGCTTCTATAGGGGAAGCGTTGTCTAAATTGATGACTTAACGGCTATAGGCCTATTTGTTATCGTTACATAGGCTTGCAAAAACTCCTAAATAATAATGTTGTTAAACGAGGGAAAGAACTTTTCATCGCCCTACCGTATATGAAAAAAGGTCGTCACCTGTTTAACTTAGTTAACATATCTATTCCAGTTCAGTTCATATCCGTGTATATTTGATTCCAATTTTCTGGAGTGTGTTTCCAGTTGATGTTTAATTTTGTTAAATGTACGTTATCGTTACAATGAATAATGCACAATATATTTTTATGACGTGATTTGGTATTGGGAACGGGATTACAAATATTGAGACGATAAGTGTATAATAATAATCCTAATTGTTGTGTAATCTATGTGTATTAGTTGACAATATATGTTAATTGTAGGCTCACTGTCACACGACCAGTATTCGTTTATTATTTTCATATACTGTATGTGGTGATATTCTGAAGTAGTGTTAAGCCGATGGTAAGTACCGTCGCGTATCACTGCGAGCCAAGTTAAGACAGAACTAGTGTCTCTGTGGATTCTTCCTCGACATATATCTAGGCCTACATCTTAAGTTAAAATAATGCCAATTCGTAGATATGACTGGGAATTATCTACAAGGGCTATTCCTGCGTTGTACGCCGTATTCTCAAATAGACTTACAGTGAATTTGAAGGCTTAGCTCGACATGTGTATACATATCAACACTACAGGTGTGTCGCGGAAGAATAGACGATTTTATAATTATATGTGCTTTTTTATTATTATTGATCGTCCAACAGTGTAAACACTAATTACAGGATGAAAATATAAAATATATAAACTTGCACATAATCCAGTCAAAAAATTATTTATAAATACACATCAATATATCAATGGCGTAGCAGAGGGAGTTTTTAAGTAATAATCTATCATCATTATTATCATGTCTACTAGGGGTTTACATTAAGTGATAATAGTTTTAATAATTTTTTCAAAATGTGTATGTGATTTATATACAGGTGTAGGAGTATGAACATCAATTTGTAAAAGTTTGTTTACCAGTGGCTTATAATTGATGTCATCAAGAATGTCTTAGGAATTATTTCTGTAACCGATTTGACCTTTAATCTTATATTAAATTTATAAATTTTCAAAAACGCGTTGTAAATTGTTATTAAAATGTTAAAAACTTCTACTTTATGTAAACAAATTTGCATGCAAGATCTATATGTACACACACACACACACACACACACCCACCCACACCCATATATATATATATATATATGTATATATGCCTATAATATATATATATAATAACATATGTTATATTATATATTTATAAATTTATTACTTACAAAAATATTTAACTTACGTATTTATAGTATTCATTTTATTATTGCGCTTGCTGTTCTGGGTATTTTCCCAGAGTCACTAAATTTGCTGGTATTTTGATAAAAAAAAAGTCGTGTTTTTCCTCGTTCTTTCGATTTTACTTTGTTGGTAATGTTTCCAATCTATGTTGGTAATATGTTTCCATATTGGTAATATGTTTCCAATCTATTTTAAGTACACTTGTACGTTGGGCACTATGATTATGAAATCTAACATTTTAATGTATTTGTCGTCTGCTTTAATACTACGGCACAAATTTAAGTGGTGAGTTAGACACTAGTCAAACAGTTGTAAAAAAAAATACAAACATTCTCTAAACCATTACAAAAATTAAACACAGCTCAAACGGAGCTATTTCAATCTAAATAATTAAAGAGGTTATTTTATTCGCATAGGCCTAGTATCATGCCGATGAATTTAGTAACAGTGCCTTAGAATATGGAAGGCGATGAAGTTTAACCTCATCGCTCAAACAACATAGAAACACATTTCAAAAGTACATAGGCCTATAGATATGCCTATTTTCTTGCAGTCATTGAGATGTAACTTCAAATACAAAATTAGATAATGATGAGGATTATCTATGTTTCCCTTTTATGTTACTACGTAGCCTACATAAAGACGAAAGCAGACGACTGGTCCCCTTCATTATTAAATTTACAACCACATTTTGATTTTCCAATGCGACCAATCATTTATTAGCGCATGCGCAGTGCGAGTGTACGCGTAAGCGTTTATAATGCGTCGATAGATCGGAGCGTTAAGCTGACGGAGAGAATATCAGATTCAATATACGCTCATCGTTCAACGAGGACGAACGTTTGTATATCTGTAGGCCTTTCATATTATTGGAACTAATGTGTATATAGTGCACTGCGAGAACAATTTGCACGTGAGACGTTGGCTTTCGTAGCCGATTCTTAATCCAGAACAGTTGCCTAATTTATTTTTTTCTTCAATAATTTCCAACACGGTAAGACTGCTATCATTGTGTTTGTCTAGTTCATGGGTGTATGTACTTCCAAAACATTATTATTGTTAGAAAGACTAATAAACATGCCAGCGCTACTTCGCTTGCGGTCTTCTAGCCATGTGTCAATGATACTATTGTTAAGAATGATCCAGTAATTTAATTTCTTCATGTTTAGCCTTAACTTAATATTTTTATTTTCTGATAAAGAGGTTTCCAGTAGTGTATTTATTTATTTAATACCATATTTCAAGAGGGTGACCGATCCAGCAATTAGAAATAATGAAACAATAATAAAATAGGCCCCTGTCCTCAAACTCGTTTACATGGTATTATTGGGGCCAGAGGGGGGGGGGGCTAACATCGAAACAAAGCAAATTGAAATCCTCATAATTTTGTAGCGTGTACAGAGTAGGCCTATATTACATTATAAATACCGGCCTAGCATATAGTGACAGGCCTACTTTCAGTTTTTTTTTACAGTCTCGTCAGCCTGAAAATGGCTTAAATCATGTTTTCCTCGTTATGGAGTATTCGGAGTTTTAGTTGTTCTAAACCTTTGAATTAGAGCAAACTTGTGTCAATTCATCGGAGTATAGGCTATACTGTATCCATTAAGCCACTTGTGTGTGGTTACAAGTTATTTCAATTTCGTTTTATTTCAATCTGACATCTCTAACCGTCGTGTCATTTTCTCGATTAAATATTTACTTATTTATAGAGTACATAGTACACCTTGAAGAAAATTAATTAAGGAGTTATGTGTGGAAACGAAGATGTGGACCTGACTTCTCGTTTTTGCTAATTACTGGAAAACTGCTGTAAACTCCAGGTGTGGAGACATATTAAAGGGCCTCTGACAAGCTGATGTATAGGCCTAAGCCACGATAAAGTAGATATGAACGAATAACCGCGAGATGTTAATGTGATTACACAAACTACAGCCAATCAGGACAAAATAGCAGTGGATGTTTACACTTTGCATGGCTATGAGGATGAATATTGGCTGAAAGTGAGCTGATGAGCTGCTACTTTAATGAAACGTTTAATGGATGTCTACCGTATACTTAAGCAGTAGTTTAATATTAATGGCTTTTCCGAAATTAATAGCGCACTAAATGTGTTTCATAGTGGCAAGTCACAATATCATTCAAAGACAGCTTACAGTCGTTTTACTCAGAACCTAATAAAGATCATTTATTATGATGATAATTACAATGATGATGAATGTCTTACCATGTGTTATTGATTCATAAATGATGTTTATCTAATAGGCCATTTCTTTCGTCTAATATGCTTGTGTATCATTTCGAATGAATTAGGCCCAATGCCTTCTGAATGGAATATATAAAGCTAAGAATCCATTGGTCCATCTGCAGTTCCGGCTCCGGTTGCGTTTTCGTTTAAAGTGCGTTTTAAGTGATTCCATGCACGTGCGTTTTTAAACGCCTCTTTGCATGGATGCACCACTGCACGGCGAGCTGAAATCAAAACGAATGAATCGCTCCGAGCGATTAAAATAAGCGCATGTTGTTACGGAGACGCAACGCAACCGCAACCGCACTACTAATGGAATCACTCTCGTTTAAAACAGTAGATTTAAACGCACCGCACCGCAAACGGAACCGAAATCGCAACCGGATAGATGGGCTTACGGTAATCAATATGTGGCATGGCGTTCGTCATGGTCTTCTCAGAGTACCTAGTAGGGCTTGTAAAAATACCAAATGAATTGATCAAGTTGGGGCACCTAAAGAGTACGCACCAGGATTGTTTTCATGGAAATAACTTCTAACTTGTTTAAATTTGTTACTAACTAGGCCTGAATGGCGGCCTAAAAGGAGAGGAAAAAAGGTCTGACCGTAGCACATAAACATCTCGTTTGTTATGTTCTTGTTTAGCTAGGGAGTAAAAGCTGTATTAGTGTAAGTCCATGACTCTACAATTGAAGGCAAGTAACCTATTTTATTTTAACCACCAGCAGCCACAGTACAACCCGGCTTAATGGATTTCACCTGCAATTGCTCATTATATTTCATGATTTGTACCCGATAGATTTTTCAAGTCATGAACTATGGCCTACATACAATCGTTGATCCTGATCAAGTCCCGTTTATCTAGTTGAGGTTCACGTGAATATGAATGTTAGTCAGCTTATGAACTTTTTAGGGTTAAAGCATTGCAAAACCATAATAAAAAGACGACAGACTGTCTTGTAAATAGGCCCGGGGTTGTATTGGAGTTTCTGCTTCGATGTCATTACTAACACTGACTGCCTGTTAGCTACGGTACTCTAGTAAGCGACCACTTCAAATCGGCCATTTTCCCCGGACGCGGGTGGAATTTAGGGTCGGAGGTGGTGGTCGTTTATAATATTTCAATGGACCGTTTTCCTTAGTCCTCTCATATTGTTGCGTAAACATAAGTAAAATTGTGTTTGTGTGGGCCAAGCTCGTACTCTTGGTCCTGTTGAAATTGTTCAGTTGATAACTTTTATTGACATTTCAGAAAGGTCCATTTTGTGTACTTTTAATAATTATAGGTAATGTTGACATATCTAAAGACCTAAATACAACTTTTTGCATATTGAATTACTTTATAACGTTTGATATACGGTATTTATTTAACAGTATTTGTTTTGATAAATTATGATTGTTGATTTAGGCCTATGTGATGTATTGTATTTTGAAGGCCCCTTCAGTCAACTTATTAGCTGATAGGGTCACGCTTATGAATTAAAGTTAAAATTATAAAAATAGCATAATGACTTCAAAAAATAAAGACGCACGCAACCGCTGATAGTTTAGGACAGGAATGGTAACATATTTCGAAAGTCTGATGCATGACCACGGTACGGTGACACTCTTGCGCGAGCGCACGACAATTTGTAGGCGAAAGTATACAAAACTCGTAAAGTGTTGCCTGTCTAGTTAGTAAGCCTACTGTGTATTCTAATAACTCTATACTTTAACCTTATCCCCAGACCTCATCTACAATTGAAACACAGCTGTACTCCCACACAAAGCTCTATGTCATTGTCCGTATTTACAAAAGGAGAGGAATACCATTTTTCAAAAGCACAAACAATAACAAATTAAGGTGATAGCCCAAATGCCGTTATTGATATGTTTTGTTCAGTAATGTAACACATTAACAAACATAGTACATTTTGGAAATGACAAGACCATTTAATCGTTAGGTAATAACAAGGTGATCATTCTCGTTAAAAAAATCCCGTTCTCTTCTTGTTATTGAGGTGGATTAATTTTCTTGATCAATATTTTCATTTGGATTGATGGGTACATGCCTTCTATGCCCATTTCTTAAAGGACTTATGTCGCGATAAGTATAATTGATTTCGCAGTACATTTTCTTTTGCTAAAGATAATACAATAGATAACACGAAACACATCTAGTGTTGTATTTGCAAAAGAAAGTAAGCCCCGAGAGAGCATATTTTTAGTCAAAATCAATAGGCCCAACTTCCCCCAGTTTATCATTCTATAACCGTCGGCGCATCGTGACATAATTATGAGAGAAGTTCACAAAACTATAGACCTAGTACTGTCTTGAGCATGGGTGATGAAGACACTGGGTCTAAATAAAACTAAAATAAGGTCAAGTTACTCTTTTTTGTATGTACTAATGCTCTTCATGCGAATAACACAGGTATAGATATGCGATTCTGTATGTCTTATGACCACCTATGTGTGGGGTGGGGATGTAGGCCTAGGTGGTAAAATATATATATAAAAGAATATCCTTCCCTTTAATAAAATACTTAACGAATGGAAACACTATTTTCGTATTTATTGCATTACCATTGTAATAACCTAGAAACAAAGTCATAATGGTAGTAAATATAGTAAGTAAATCAGTAGAGCCATGCACTAATGTATGATTAGTGCACGGTTTAGGGCGAAATAATAAAGTTGATGGAAGGATGACTTTACGAATTGACAAACAGTCAATAGTTAATTAATGTAACAATTGAATTTATTTCATTTATGTAAATTTTTATAAAAAAAAAATTCAGCCTGAAATTTAAAATGAAATTCATAAGGCATAAGTCATAGAAAAGTATATGAACTCGAGTTATTTTAACTTTTATCAACATGATAAATTAATCATTTTGAAGAATCACTAAAGTAGAATGTAGGCCTACCGTACTATGACATAATTTTTTGCTTTTTTGGTGTAAAAATATACCGTAATCGAACATCTGTATATTTTTATATGAAAAAAGGAATGAGTTTAATCACAAGATCAAAACAAATTCATTGCGGTAATTGTTATTGATTTTATATTTGATAGAATGTTTTTATTGAAAGCAAACAAACACAGATGTAAAGCTTGTCAAGTTATCCGTTTGCAACTAGAATGCAAAGTATTCGAGAAGGTAATTTATTATACGATTAATAATTTCCTTGAGTTATTAAACGTTGATTTTCTGAGGGATAATGTGAAGGGGTAATAGACGCTGGTAATATCCATCACAACCTTATGATAGCCTAAGATAAATAACTCGCTGAGATTTTAGTAAGTACTTTCTGAAAACAAACGTTGTCAATTGGGTCATCTATTACCGACAATAATGAGTGAACACAGGCTCCCCGTTCCCAGTTTTCTTAACTAAATAAGTGGGATGGTGAGAAAATTCCGTGGTATCCGGAAGGCTCTCAGAACAAATAGCACAAAAATTCTGCTGATGATACATTTTACGAAGTGCTAATGGTGAGAGAAATGGAAGTGAAACAATAATAAGATTACGATTAAACGGGAATGAATATTTTCTTTATCAGACTGCCCAAGAAAGTGTTAGCCTGGAGGGCTTTCATCAAAATTAGATTTTAAGGTTTTTCTTAATTTCTGGAGTCCAAGAGGAGGAACACAGGTGATTAGATATTGTAAAAAATGACGATTGTTTTAAGGAAAATTATTTAAAAATGAATAATAAAAATATTGTAACTGTGATACGAAGCCAATTAAGTTTAGATGTGAGTGGAGTAAAAAAAAAATGTATGTAAATTATTTTTAAGCAATCATGAACCTTAGGAGAAAAAAACATTTTACAATTTACACATGATGCCAAATTCTGGATAATAAATTGCAGGATAACGCTCAATCAGCTGGGCAATTATTTTAAGTAATTTGATTAATATCTTTGGTTGATTAATGTTCAAAAATAATAATGAAATATCGAAAATGTCATATATAATAATAGCTGGAAATACTAGGCATCTAATTGCTTTCGCTATCTATCATCTACAATACTCCATTACTGGTGATCCGCGTACTTCCATCAAATCAATCATCGACTGAGTTACATGTTGCAATATTTGTTCAAAGAAACGAATAGCCATAATAATCACTCCATTCTAAAATTAAATTGCTGTATCAGTAGTTCATTTATTTTAAATAATGGGGATTTTTTTTGGTAATTTTGCATAACCGATAACAAATGTCACACTTTGGGAGAGGTTCGCGCATGCAGTGATTGGAATTATGATTGCTTCAGTTTTACGGCGAATTAATTTTGGTAGTAACAGTAAATTAGTTGCAATTAGGTTAACCGTGTTAGTATCATGTTTCGTTATGTTTAAGGTAATATCCGTCTTTCTTCTTTTAGGCAAAGTGGACGATTCTCGTAAAACACAGATACACTGTGACAAATATGAATTAGGATCAACTCAAAGATTCTAAATTTGATGACGTAAGCCTGGATTTCATAAAATTGCTACACGCTGTCGCCGATTTAACCGACCAATTGGCGATGCTAATTGATCGGTGGAATCGGGGACGCAGTGTAACGATTGCCGTGAAAATCACTATATGATCGGTGTAGCGCTTTTATGGAAACTTAAGCTGCATTCATACCGGATCTGAAGTATCAGTGTGTAATAATTATATTATTGTTGTTTTCGTAAGGTTTCAAAGCCTCCATATTGTAAAGTAGATTGCACATTGGAAGCAATGTGGCCATTATGTAAGTTAATTCAATTGATCCCAGAGATTCACAGAGTTACAATCTTGATCTTTCGTGAATATGTATAATGCTATAGATAACTAGCAAAAATAATTCAGTTGTATGCCCATATGTTTTGTTTTTTTCATAACAAATTACAAATTACAAAGGTATCAAAAGAAGCGGTGGCTTGTCAGTTTGAACACCAAACATACAAAACATACACACACAGAATGCAAAGAAAACACATCAACATTTTAAGTTTTATATTTGGGATCGCCCACAAAAATTACCGGCACCTCCCGGAACTGGAAATGCCTTAGTGATCATCACGTCATAGTAATAATACCATGCTCCTCAGACACCAAGACATCTCCGACAGTGTACTTGCCCGGAAAGTGCCAGCGATCATGGACGACTCTCAAGAAAATGAAAAAAAAATTTTTAAAGATAAATTAAATAATGCTATTCACTACCTTGATTAAAAGCATTATCGGTGTGATAAGTGGTGGTTAAATAACGTATTCACAGCGGTAGCGCCAGGATTTGCCCGATGGAGAGTCCGAGGTCTCCGACGTGAGGAGGGGGACAATGTCTCCTACAAGAGCAAAGTGGGCGTGGTCGGGCGCCTCTCAACTTATTTCGAAAGTGGTCCAGTGGGCGAAACCCCTGAAAATTCTGGGAAAAAAAATCGATTTTAGAGTCAACTAATACTGAATATATTTTTTCCCCAGATGAATTGTGGTTTTTCTCCCCGACGGGGGCACAATTTAGGGGTTTCAAAATCTTATTTAATCGATTTTAGAGTCAACTAATACTGAATATATTTCCCCCCACGAATTGTGGTTTTTCTCCCAGACGGAGGGGGGGGGGGCAGATTTCCTCACCAACTGGCGCCACCCCTGATTTATCATTATTATTATAATAATCAAGTGCCATCATATTATTTGAATTGGACAATAATGTTGCTACACTTAAACGATTGCCACTCACTGCACACTCTATCAATGAGAAAATATAAATTAGAGCCAATCATGAATAATAGGCCTAGATCCAAACCATCGACAGGATATAATAAACAACACAAATTTGAAAGCAAGATTTAATCAACATGTTTCTGCTGTATCACACAGCCATCTTCAGTAAGTAAACTAAAAGAACTAAAAATTTAACAAATACGCCACGTCAGCTTATATAGCGCCAGTAAGTACACGTATGCTTATGCTTACAATTGCATATCCTGTCGATCGTTTGGATCTACTAATACAACAGTTATGTTAGTAAAGATAAATGTAGAGGACTGGGAAAAAAATGCAGAAAAGCTGAAGCTGATCTCAATTTATTGAATATGTATAAGACTAAAAGTGAATTTTTTACTTAAAAAAGAGCGAAATTGACTAAACTCAGTAGGCAAAATTTTGGAGCTAAATTCATTTTCTCTTCACTGAAGTGAGCACTGTGGCACTCTTTCAGCTTCTTTCCCTTTTTATTCAACGCAAGAAGACAAACGCAAACAAATTGCGGCTGTTAAACCCATTCTTTTAGTATAGAAAAGTTTAGCTGCGTTGTTACTTGCGTACTTTGTGCTGCTTCAGCTAACGTTTACGTATGTTTGCGTTACTATAATACGCCTCTATTTTCAAGTGGTTCTCACTAAATGCCAACTGTACTGTACATGCGTAGGCGTAGCATTTGAAGCGCTTGTGTCAAAACGCGTTTAAATATTGTTCATTTGAGCGATGCAACGCAATGCATGGATCCGGCACTATATTGATCGCAATGACGAGGAGCACGTTTCAAAAGGAGTAGAGGGGCAGTGTTAGGATTATACAGTATTCGAAAAAAAAAATCTAGTCATATAATACAATCCATGAGAGAACCGCTTTAACCGTGATATACAGTAGACTATGACTTCATCGATGAGCTGCTATCTGTTAAGTACTACTCAATCCAACCTGACCATTAAAATTGCTACTTGAGTCTATTGTTATTTGTATATTTCAAATCAAGGGCTCATTTCATAAATGGCTATGATTTAATTTGAATTTCCTGTTTAAATAGTGAAGGTTGCAGAAGCACTAACCTATCTTGAGGAGCTGTGGATGATAATATTGATGATGATAATAATAATAATAATAATAATAATAATATTTATCATAATAATAATTATAATAATCATAATAGTAACAACATTAGAAAAATAGGCCCAATGATAGCATAATAACCCATTTATTATATATTTTTTAAGTTATATTATTTATAATAGATCTCATGGAAGAACAGCACTGTAATCACTCAGTGCGGTCGGTTCTGAATTGTTTTTTTTTTTTTAATTAATCACCAAAAGGCCTATGTTCATTTATTTTATATTATAATAATGAAAATGGAACACCGTCCCCATTTGTGTTCATTTCAGCTCAACTCCATGTCTTGGAGTAAAATGATTAGGTCCTCAGCAACAAATAAATGAAAAAGTGTCTCGAGGACAAAATGTATTATTTAGTGTATTATGATTTTTTGTAGCATAGAATTGCTAATGACTAATAACAAAAATAATTAATACAAATATTATGTATTATTTAAAATAGTAGTTACTGTCGTAAACCTACCAATTTACATGTTTGACGTTGTTATACTTTGATTCTAGGACACTTTATTTCCAATAAATGATTTACAATCTGACGTTATTTCGGAGAAGATAGCATAATGGTAATATTGCCATAAAAATATTGTAAAAATAAAAATCTGGTTTTCATAGCCAAGCACTCAAGACAATAATAACTAGTCCCATGATAAGCACAAATTATTCATCTTTGCTTCATACGTCTTTAATCACTTAATTTTACATTGCCTGCGCGTCTAATGGGAGAACATTTAGACCGTGATATAATATTGATAACGCTTTCCTTTATTAAAAGGAATACGAAAAATTCATCGTTAGCATGAGACATGCGCACAACACATTATATAACTTAACACCAGTCCAAAGAGACCTACATATAATTGTGCATCATCATATCTCCTGGACGTACATTCCGATGGTGATTTTATAATAATGATATGACACACACATACGCATATGCGGGAATGTGGAGGTTTGGCGGCCACATGGGGCGTTGTCATCAACTTTAGCTATTAATTTTCAAAATGTTACAAGCTTAGGCATACAGTAGGCCTATTTCTAATATCTGAGAAGTTTACATAGCGAATTTCGTCTACAAATGGGAGCGGCTTGGCGCAGCGGTTACGATTCTGCTTCTCAACATTGAGGTTGGAGGTTCAATCCTTCGCTGTGAATTTTGCTTGTATCCTTAAGCAAGGCACTTTACCTACGGTTGACACTCCCCACCCAGCGGTACAAGTGGGTACCTGGTAGTTCCAAACACAAAATGCGCTGATTACATCTGCAACATTATGGAATTCTTCCCGGGGACCTGAGTATGTGTTCCATATGTGCTTTATCCAATGACTGGGGAAATAATATTAAGCGCATAGAGGTCTCATTATGCGCTCTAGGCTATAAGTTGACCATTTACAATAATTACTTTATATCTCTTTTATATAAATATTTATTACCGTAATATTATCAATAATGTAATTATTTTTTTTAAATATACCTTTATATACATTGAGATGCTCTCTCGTGACATGTGATAATTTACTTCGGGTCCGTATTCATCCTTTTATGCTTGTTAAAATTAAACATCCATATTTTTGTGTGTAATGTGATGCTTTACATTTTCCCTCAGACGAGTGTATTTTACATCTTATTGTGTGAACTGAATTTTCTCTTCTCCACTGACCCTTTAAATCTTGACAACAACAACAACAAAAAACAGTGAAAAAGAAGATTTTAGCCTGACCGTGCCATTTTCAGCCATATTTAGAGGTGCCATATATATTTATCTTTATAAGAACCCTTTGTATAATTAGTAATTGAATAACACTTGCCTGAAACACTTTGGTTGAAAAATAACAATTCACCTTTAATATAAACTGGAAGGTTACCGGAATGTAATAAAACATTAATAAAAAAAAAACAATCAATAAAATAAAATAATTTATATAGAATTTCTTGACTAAAAATCGTAAACATTTTTATTACCTGACATTTATATTCATTATTTCCGTTAATCTCCCGCTTCCTTGTTTTGATAACACGTATGAAATAAAGTTCGATAGTAAGTAATATAAAAACATTCATAGACTTCGATTTTTATTAGGCTAGGCCTACGAGCCATTTATATTCGTCACGCTTCCTTGATTACAAAAGTTTCGACAAAACAGTCTTATGTGCTTATTGTGAAAACAGTTTAGACCTTAAAAGGTAAGAGGTTTTCACATGACATAAGAGGCTATACAATAACGATGCCTAGAAAAATCATCACTAGGCAACGTGAAATCCCCAAGTCAAATAAAAAGGAATACAGGACGACAAGGAACACGCAGTATAGAGAGAAGAACACGGGGTAGGAGTTGAAAGTAATTTCCCAGGTGGAGACGCGGATTTTGATAGCATGCACCACCAGGTGCAACGGAGCTTATGTCTACAAGACGTGAACTTTTTTGTGACATTTATTTTACTCACTTTTTATCACCACCATCATTCGTTTATATCATATTATGTATTTTCTTGATTACAGAGATCTCAACGATAATCTCTGACGACGACCTAGTGCTTACATTACTTTGCTCAAATAACAACCAAGTTGGTTATGATTATGTTGCAGACGTCATTCATTCATTAATTTATCAATAGGTGCTGGTACTTCTTGTATAGGCCTATTGCTGTTAAATTCCCACATAACAACTGCAGTGTAAACGTTCGTAAACACCAGTGTATTTTTTTGGACATGCGCGTATTCCTAACCTGTTCTGATAGGTCAGTCATTTGATTGACTTTCTGGAAAGGTTCATTTATCTTCTGTGATACTGGATATTGCCTTCATCTTCAGTGTATCCACTGTCAAATGAACAATTACTACAGTATTATCTAGACACATGTCCAGATAAATGCCTGGGTTAAATATACAAGAGATGACGGATGATAACGTCTGTCTTCCTGGATGAAATCGATACAGACTAAAATTGACAGGCATTGAGTAAGCGATTAACAATATATGTCGATATCAAAATTGTGGGTAATGTGAATGTCAATCATGCGTTAAAATCATAACAGATGACATTAGTCTAGAAGTTTTGTTCACATTTTATTTTCGAATTCCTTCCGATGGTAGATATTCTTAGTTCTGATATTGAAATCGATATTTAATGATGGGTACACGACCGGCTGTTAAGAGTGTGATATATATTTATTGTGTAGGCCTATGAATTTGAACAATTGTGTTTTTTAACTGTTTGACTTGAAAAGGACATTTTGCAAGTATATTAACATGTCTATCTTACTTATAAGAGATACCGACTGATTTAATAATAATAATAATAATAATAATAATAATAATAACAATAATAAAAATAAAAATAATAATAATAATAATAATAATAATAATAATAATAATAATCTATATATTAATTCTGCTAATCGCCACCGCGTAACTTCCCCTACTATATCTCCTCTGAAACCACTAACAGGAACGTGCACATATCTCATACACTGGGGCTTTTATATGTCACGACCACATTGCGCTACTTTTTAAGGCTGGATATTTAATAACAACGAAAAAACAGCCAAAAACCACCTAAAATCAGTACCTGTTTCGCCATGTTTCGCAAGTTGCTTACGTCACGTAAATACAATTAATCACATCTATATCTGTACTGCAATGCTTTATGGTCTAAAAATTATCGAGTCAGGCCGTAAAAGAACCGGTCTATGTTTCGCAGTTTCATTACGTCACTGCCCAGTACTTCTAACGTTCGTCAACAGAATGGGTGACAAGCATGTTTCCGTACCTCTTCGTTCGGAGTACCCATTGCATTATACTAGATATATTGTAGTTTTATGGGACAAAACATCAGCAGTAAATTGCAAGTTTCAGAAGTCGATCAGGTAAAATTAAAGATAAAACTGGGCACAAGTCATGATATAACCTCGGTCTAACCATACCGGCTAGCCCTACACAGGCCTACAGGCACAGCCCTAGGCGCGGTCTGGCCTAGCCTAGCCTATGATGTCGATCAGAGATAGGCCTAGACCTAGGGGCCTAGACTCAGGTGTAGTTAGCATACCTAGGGCCTATCCTATCTCTCGAATCCGGTTTGATTTGGATAGTGCATTAAGATAGATAGGGTCAAGCCAGCTCCACCAATCAATACCTTGAATTTACGTAAGCACGTCGGGACAATGTTTACGGGTTCTTTTGAATGCTAGTAGTTCAGATAAGCCTTACATGCATCCACCTTGATTCAAGACAAACACTTCTATCATGCCCGACTAGGCTAGGCCTACTGTATATTGCTGTATTTTCGCTTACAAGAGGGAGCCCAAAGCAACAGGGCAAAATCCAGTAGGGGAGAGGAAGGACTCCCGCTCCGTTTTGCCACAATTTTTTTTTTAAATTTCAATGCAATATATGTGCTATTCGCTTATTCGCTTATTCAATTATATTGAAACTGTTTTGTGCGCCACCCCCCCCCCCCTTTGAAACATTCTGGATCCACCCTTGAACACACTGCACAATAATTCCTCTACAGTGTGTAGCAAAGACACTCAAAACATTAACTACAAACACGTCCTTCTGAAAAATAATGATATATAGTAACCATCCACAACGATTGCCTCCTCAACTTCCCCATTCAACAATGTACAAGATCGCAACCTTTTCCCACTCATTGAACACCGTGCGGAGCACGGGTATATGCTAGTACTGTAGTAGTAGTAGTAGTAGTAGTAGTAGTAGTAATAATAATAATAATAATAATAATGATAATGATAATGATAATGATAATGATAATGATAATGATAAATAAATAAATATATTGGACAATGTGTATAGCGCCTGTTAGAAAAATAATATTTGTCACTGGCGCTTAAAGATACGAATTATTGGTTAAAGAGATACGTTTTAATGAGAGTCTTGAATGCATCAGTATCTGAAGTTAATCGAAGTTTAGTTGGAAGAGAGTTTCCTAATTTTGCTTATTTTGTGACATATTTCTCAAGACACACATTTGAAACTAATTCTCAAAGTCACAAATCCGGGCAACAATTTGTTTTTCGGTTTCTTTTCGGACGCTTATTTTAATTATTTGTATCCTAGATATCGTTGATTTTTTAGACTTGATGTAATGTTTCGCATAAGTGTTGTTGTCGCAGCTCCTCTTCATGGTCATGTAATGTGACTGTTCTGTTCAACGATCACATAGCCTCAGAAAACGCAAAATAGCTGGGATGTTGATGCCTAATCTAGTGTAATTATATTGGGCTTGTTGATGGGGATTTTCAATGCTCTCTCTCATTCATGTTTATTCTAATATTTTTTCTGCCTCATATATTGTATATCATATCATATCGTTTGTAAACGTGTATGACATTTATATCTTGTAGGTAAAATGTCACCCTGCGCCTCAGATGATTGAAAATGATTTTTTTCTAATTAAGATTCATCAAACAAACTGTTTTTATTATTAGCAAAATCGATAAGGTTAAACGGTTAATTTCAAACTCTTCCACCATTTTAGCTAATGGCATGAATTTACAGTCAGCTAAAGTTTCGATTTTTTTTGCTGTATTTGACTACTGTAGTAAATAAATCTTGATTCACCACAGACAATTAAATGCCATTTTATTTGATATGTTGCTAAACATTTTTAATAAAGGCGTTGTATTTAGCAATCTGTAATGTTGGCTACATTATGTAAGTTTATTATACCAAAAATGATAGGTCTGTAAAGCAATGATATTGGACTTTCCTAAGCTACGCTGTAATAATAATAATTTGAACAAGTATTAAGCGATGGTTTCAGTGCTTGCTATACGAGAAATAGATAATTGATAAAGGTGAGTTTTGGAAGCAGTTGCGAACTTCAAGAGGTAGCCCGTTCAAAGGGGATGGTGCAGCGACATGAAAGCCTTGTGAGAGGTGGAATTGGCCAGATATGTCTCTGGCACTTCGAGTATAAACTGATCGGAAGATGAACGAAGACGACAAATATGGTGATAAATAGAAATTCTCTCGGGAGATAAGACGGTGCTAAATCATGGAAACAAGTTATTGAGAAGAATTAGGTCTTTATAGGCCTATACAGCAATATTATATACTTAATATCGATTTTAATATTGAGTAGGCACTATCATGATTGTAAAACTTCGATTGTTAAAATTATAGAAAGACTTAATACAGATGCTTTAAACGATCACACATGACAGCACTCTAGGCCATAGACCTACCTTATGAGAAGAAAGGACAGTTACATAGCCTGTGTCATCAAACTTCTAGAAAGGATATCACAAACTACGGCTTAAAATGACTAGTCGATTTCGTTTAAAAGCATCTATTGATCATTTCCTAGGGGAAGAACGTATTTAAAATATGTAGGTTCTGTAAAAAATATTCTATAGGCCTCAAGCGTATTGACCCTTTAAGATTATTTGCATTATGGTAACGAAGTAAATAACACCGCAATAACTGGTGTTCGACTGAAGGTCCATATAATGTATCTCAAGGAGCTATCCTTAGTTCATGTAGTTAAAATTAACAGATTATTACTCCTTAATGTTACTATGTACATGTGTTATAAAATGTTTTCACTAGAGGAATTGGAAAACATTGCGATATGCCTATAAATTGACGATAAATAGTTCCCCTTTGTGTGTTACTTCAGTAGGCATACCGTACTGATTGTGAAATTAATACGGTAGTCGTTGGTGTGGATGGAGGGGGATGAGTAGGTTTTTATAGTGGCGAATTTAGGATTTAAAAAAACGGAAAGGCGCTTTGTTCTAAGAACTTTGCCTAGGGCTATGGGCTGTTAGGACCGCATGAGAGCCCATTATGTTTTGCAGGGTGTAGCTCCAAGGGATACTGGTTTCTGTTAAATTTTAAAAGAATATGTTTCCTATGATAATTCAGAACATCTTCTTATAATTATATCTAAATGTATATTTAGTAGTCCGTTGATAATGAAGAAGTTACTAAAACCAAACAAAAACGTATTACTACTTGTTACTGCTTTTCAAAACAGTAAGTACAACTAATGAATCATGTCTATAATAATAAATTGCAAGGGACTGAAAAAAAATCCTCGGATAGATAGTCTTATTTCAGGTGTTTGATACTCTTAATTACACATGAAGCTATCACCATAAAACTCGCAGTTTCAACACATATGCATTAAAAAAAGTAGAATAAAATATATTCATCAGTTTCGTTATTAAGTTTCATTATCACTTAAGCGAAATATAAGTCGACAGCGAAGTGTAAAAACAATCCGCCTTGGTCGTTGTTATTAATATTATCTACCTATTATTAAATAGATTATTTCTTAAGGGAATTAATGGATTCTCCGATGGTATCTTTTATCGCATTGCAACGCTTTGGAAAAACTCACTGCCAGTTCGAACTTCGAGCTTTGCCTGTCCACGTCGGAAACTTTTAAAGCAATGTGGTTGTGTTCTCTTCTCGTAAATATTTACTTTGCTTATACATTTCAATACATTTTATTTTGTAATTTACACTGCATATTATAACATTAGCATTGTGTTGGGTGATTCTTATGAAAAATATATTTTAAAAATGGATGGCATATTGGTGTCTCCGGATCGTCCCCGTGTCGGCCACTTCTATGTATGATTTGGAATCAAACTTCAGCACCACAAAACAGGTCGTATCGCCTTAGTAATAGGTTAGTATTTGTAAAATACAGACGAAATAAATCATAAGGCATATTTCTTGTGAAGTATTATTGTTCTTCTGTACATTCTTAAATGTAAGTTATGATCAGTCACGTTTTAATTTGAGAAAGCTTGGTGTATGGAGCGTCATCTATAGTAAGAGCGTTTGCATTGTTGAGTCACTTAATATATAATGATAAGCCGGTTTAATGTAAACAGAAAGGGACAAAATTAATTGGTAACGATGGATATCTAGAATCTTAATCTTTCCTCGAAAATTTAATCATTCCTAGATTAACACAAACGATTTAAAAAGAGTTTCAAGTAAATGTTTCAATGAATAGATTATCTTTAAAAATCTCTTATTAACTTCGATTACATTCGATATAAAATTATTGACTGACGAACTTTATACTGAGGTATCTGTAGTTCTAACAAGTTAATGTACATTAGGAGGTTACGACGATTATCCTTAATCTGTGTGTTTTGAATTTGACCAGGCCTATCTTCAAATTAGTAGATATGTAGGCTTACAACATAGTAGAAAATGTTGGCAAATGCGATGTCACAAGTACAGTACCGGTACTGTACCTCCTACACAGTAAGCAACGAACCACATAATTCCTTTTTTAACCATTATATAGATGACCCTTCCAGCGTATCCTAGAAAGTCGGCTGATATTCAGTGGGGCCCTCTTAAATTAATGAAATAAATGGGATGCTTTTGTCAACGAAGTCTCTTTATGATAATTGTCTCCATCTTATGAATGTTGAAAAACGGACCCGATACCAGCAATATCGCATTTCTTTTAAAGCTCATTCAGGTAATTCTCCTGAATATCTTACCGTAGATCTGTAGATTTTCGGGACTTTATATTCGTTCCATGACAACCAGAGCAGCGGCACACTTTGACTTGAAGGTTCTAAGACTTAAATTATAATCTACTACAGATGTTACTTGGATTATTTTGCCCCAAGTTTAAACTAATTTACCACTGAGTTTAGCCAGTGCACATCTTTTGCATAAAAAACAAACATACAGTAGAAACCTGTTAAGTAATGTTATGGCGAAATTAATTTAGAATCTTACTCTTATGTGTGTGTGGTTTGGGAAATATCTACTGTACAGCGTGGAGCAGATGATTGTGGTAACGGTGGTAATGACTACAGTAGTTTCAGGTGGCAAGCATCTACACTTATCCATTAATAGGGTAATTGCTACAACAGCATCTCCATGCGCCGGTATGAAATACAAAGGTATTTTGATTTGTATATTTCATTTGATCTGTATCAGTAATTTGCGACAACCTTATCAAAATGTCAAGGTAAAGATCAAATGAAGATATGTTTCATTGACTTCTTTTTTAGCTTCTTTTCAAGAGGGGCTCCTTTTCAAGAGATCCTTCTTTTCAGGGTTATTGTTTCCAAATTAATGAGGGGCATTCCTTTAATTATGAATGTATAAAGAGATGCGATCAAGGTACCAATCGGAAGACAATAAAATCAAAATTGATACTGATAGGCTATCATAATTATTAGAGAGAGCATCAGTCTGCATCACGAATTGAAATTAAACTTTTAGGGTTCATTTCTGTTTCTTTTACATTCACTTGCAATAATCACGATATCGAAAAGAAGCCCATACTTCATATCTTGAAAAGAAGTACAGATGGGCTTCAATTCCAGATTATTTTTGCAAACTAGAGAGGGGTGGGGAAATTTTTTCGAGTTTGTTCTTTCTATTGGGCTTTTGTGAGGTAGTACTGTATTATAGCTATTCTTTTGTCCATTATTCAACCATTATGTATTTATTAGATTATCACGTGCCCAATATAATTATAGTACCTGAACCTTGATTTTGATGTTCAGTATGGTCCACTTTGAAGAGAACAGGGCTCTTGAAACATGCTTTGAATACATTTTTCATATTCCCGAAATTTCAAATGTTCAAATTCATGTTGATTGATATTTATATATATAATACTATGTCTAGACTAGAAAGATCGTCATTGCCTTAAAAAAAAAACTTCGATAATAAACAATAGGCCTAACAAGTGTTTACATACCTCATCGCTAGCCGGCATGCATTATGGGCTAGCTAGCAGCTAGCCAACTCAAGGAGGTATAAAAATAAGACTACTACACACCTATGTTGGCAATCAGAGATTGCAAACAAAGCCATCATAAAATGCATGTTAGACGTGCCACATTTCTAGTAACAATCATTACCTCAGTAAAACAAATGAAAGAGTGCTTAACGTAGCACTGGTGATGCATTTATCATTGTGAAGATAGCCCTTGGCTATCAGACTACATTTTTTTTTATATAAGAACCAGTGAAAGTTTGACTAGACTCAGTGGCTCAAAATGTTCTTATTTTGATCTTATTTTTAACACACTTTTCAAACTTAGAAAATATTTATTGTACAGGCTCAGCATATTAGCCTGCTGTACTTTATTATAGAGGGTATTTACATAGTTACACCTACTACATCAATAAGGTACAGATAACATTTGTTGGTTTTTCGGGGTTTTTTTTTCAAATAAAAATCTCATTTGACATTTCATCTCGGCCTCAATTTTTTCTTATTTTGTTTTTAATTTAAAGAAATTTCAGCATCAGTGTTCTTATAAAATGTTTTCTAATAAAAAGTATATTATATATAATTAATAATAAAATTTAAAGAAATATAAAATTAAGAACGTTCACTGTAGAACTGAGCACTGACAAAAGTTTTTTTCTCATTAGCTACATTAAATAATTGGAATAGTCACCATATCACATTGTTAATACCTCTTCCATAAACAAGTTTAAAAGCCACCTTGAAACACACTGGCAAAACAACAGCCTGAAGTACGAACCCTACCAAAGTGGATCATAGAGGGACTAACAAACCTTAACAGGTTTCCACTGCAAAGGTCTAAAAAACGAGATCTCTGAAAAAATACGTACACATGATATATATATATATATATATATAT
>NW_022756705.1:362233-396803 GCF_011630105.1 Anneissia japonica
TGTATATATATATGTATGTATATATATATAATATATATATATTTATAATCTACAAATAGAAAAATTCGTTTCCTGAATAAAATATGTTGTGTGTGTAATT
Organism: Anneissia japonica; assembly: GCF_011630105.1. NCBI lineage: Eukaryota > Metazoa > Echinodermata > Crinoidea > Comatulida > Comatulidae > Anneissia > Anneissia japonica. Next base: position 362,334 of record NW_022756705.1, read on the forward strand.
CAGAGTTTCTGCATCGCAAAGCTTCAATTAGATTCGTGTTTACTCGAAGCCCAGTGGCCCAGATTTGTATGTCTCTGCATATACAATACAACTAAAAAGTTTGAATCCTGGTCGAGGCAATATTTTCACTTTCAGATATTGCTAGTCTTACTGTTTACCACAAAAATTTGTTTTTTTGTCTTTCGAATACACGTTTTTATATTGCACTTGTTATTATTTCGTTTCAGAAAATGAAATCTACCCAAAGTGCTTGGGTTTTATTATTGATCTGTTTGCTAGTGACGTTGTTGTGCCAAATGTCCTCCTGTCAACACCACACTACCGGTAGAGATCGTAATGTAAATAATCCACGATTACAATGGAAATCCGGCAAGCGAACACAACCATCAACAGAAACACAGGTCGGTATAATAGAACATTGTAATCAGTCAGATAAAGTACTCTATACTAAGTCGCGCGTAAAAACATGTAGTCACGGTGCGCGCGTAAACATGTAAAGCTTGGTTTCCGTACAATCTACACGCCATCGCCGACAGCTTTCGGTGATGCCGATTGGTCGGTCGAATCGGGGAGCCCTCCCGATTGCATCGCGGACTGCTACGTAATCTACCCAGTACAATGATTGCACCGAAAACACTGTAGTACGTGACACTACTGAGCGGTTCTAAGGAAACCAGGCTTTAATTGATGCTACGTGTTTCATCGCAGCCAATCAAAATATGCAGAGCTCAGGATGTTTACTTTTTGCAACTTGAACGATTGTACAACAGCCTTTTCATTAGTCAAACATTTAGTGCTGAGCTCGTCTTCGAATTCCAATGAACTGGATTCAATTACTGGAAAATGTCATTTTTTTTCTTAAAAAATTGCGAGAGACGTCATTGTAAATTTATCAAATATATACTAAGAGCCAACATAAAAAAAGCAGCTTCGTTAGGTCTATATCGAAAAAGTCAGCTTTATTTAAATGTGAAAACTGCATACTCTGTAGGGGAGCTGTACAAACAAAATGTAATACAATTGGAAAGAGTAAAGGCATATCCCATTATGCAACTTTTTTTATTTTTAAATTTTTATTGTTATTTTATTCAAATGTACTCTACTTAAAGGGCAGTTGTATGTTAAAATACGTTAATCTAATTTTCATATCATCTAATGGGATTTCTACTAATTGGAAACGCGCCAGCATTGTTCATGTTTTTGTTTTCTTTAATTGACATCAAAATTAGAAAGCATTCGTAAGTCAGATAGTTAAACAAAACATGTGTCAATAACATGTCGTTGTCGTGCGTAAACTTTATTCCTGTGTAACGAGCGCCTATATGAATATGCGTTACATCACAACCAATCGCTGAAAGCTCTCTGAGGATATTCATGTTTTTTTATAACTCGTAGAATGAATTTTAATAGCCAATCAAACTACCAAGCTTCAACAAACGGAAAGAATAGCCACTTTCATAACGTTGTTTTGTTAGTTCTTGAACGCTGTTTTAACTTGCAAGCCACCTACTGCCTATTACATGTAGGACACTGGCGTCCACGCTACTAAGGAATTTACATAATTCATCTTGATTTGGTTTTATTATATTAAGCTTGTTTATTATTGTAATTGTTTATCTTTTTCATTCTATTACTTATTTTCCATAATGACTACTCGCCCACGGAGTTTTATTTTTCAAGAATCTTTAAGTTTGGATCAAGGGAGTTGAATGTTGAAGTGGTCGGTTTTCACACGTAACATTTGTCAAATTTCTTTCCAACTATTTAAATCACCAGATTCAAATATTGAGAGCACCAATATGTAGACCTATATAACTTCAATATAGGTTACAGTAGATCTTGTAAATGTTGAAAAAAGGGTTCTTACATTATTACAGTATTTTGTAAGCGATGTCAATGAACCTTGAAAGATTGACCAATCAGAACAGTGTCATAAATACGCGCGTGTTGTGCCACAAAACGCTTGTTTACGAACATTTACGCTATTGTTTTTTGGGACCTTGCAACAATATCCAAGGGGTTCATTATAATAGGCCTTATACTACGCGCGCGTATTCCTGGTCCTGTTCTGATTGGTTAGTTGTTAAGTTTAATTGACACTCCGGAAAGGTCAATTTTTGTTCCTTGACACAAAGTTCCCGGAACCACCTCTGTCGAAAATGCGCGAAGCAATCTAATAGCAAATTTGGATTGCGGATCTCATGACATGGTTTGTTGCGTCGCACTAGGAATACACAAAAACGGCCTGTATCTCTCATTTGAGACGTGACGCGACTCAATTCGTGGTTTGGGAAGGTTGTTTAATACCAAAGCTTTCCTATTAAATTTACGTAGATAAATATCGTAATTATTATTATCAGGCCAAAATAAAAATTAATAAAATTTGTTGTAACTCACTTTGATGACGTGAGCATTCATGTTGACACACCTCATTCATGTTACTACTACTGTATGGTAGAGAGGGATTAGGAGAGACTTTTAGAGATGTGCTAGTCTACAGGTGGGCTAAGTGCAGCACGACTGCAGCCCACAAAATTAAAACCCTGTAAAAACTGCACATAAAAAGGTGTCACTTCTTCTGCTAAATTTATCTCATGTTGTGTGCCTCAGGGCACGAAATTAGGACCTATTCTATTTCTTGCACTTATTAATGATGCTGTAATTGATTACCCACACCGTTGGAAGTATGTTGATGATCTAACTTTGGGGGAAATAACTAAACCTGAGCTTTCACTAGTGATTCAAAATGTACTATCTGACCTTGACCAATGTTGTAAAATGAATTATATGATTCCTAACCCTAACACATGTAAACTATGTATGTGTCATTTCTGAGATCTAAACCTGATCTTCCTGATTTAGTTCTCGACAATTCAACTCTTAAAACTGTTACCACACTTAAACTTCTTGGTTTAACTATACAAAATGACTTAAAATGGGATATCCATGTTGAAGAAATAGTGCTCAAAGTCTCCAAAAGGCTTTTCTCATTGTACATCTTTGAAAAAGCGAACGCATCCATAATTGATTTAACTGCAGTTTACACCATTTACATTCGACCTCTCTTAGAGTATGCTTGTCCTGTGTGGCATTCTAGTTTAACAGTTAAACAATCTAACCAGATTAAAAAATTTAAAAAAAAGAGTGTGTAAAATAATTATTGGTTTTCATGCATATTCGACGTACTCAGAGGCTTTAGATAGACTTAACCTTAATACACTTGCACGTTTAGAATTGCTTACTCGCTTTGCTAACAGTATTCGTGAATTCCAAAGATTTAGATACCTTTTACTCAACACCACTGAGGATCGTAGGTCATCATTAAGAAATGCTAAACAATTTACTATATTGAAATGTAGGACAGAAAGATTTAAAAAATCATGTATTCCATCTATAATTGCAATTTTAAACAATGAATCTTAGAGCATTTTATCTATTTTAGATATGCAATGAACTTTTTTACAGTATTTTATAGATACATCGAATTAATCATAATTTTATAATAATGTTTTTATTCTTTTTCTTGTTTTACTGATGTTAGTGTTCTTTTGTGCAATGTTTTTTATTGAATTTTTATTAAGTTTTTGTAACCGTGCCATTTCAGTTTTTTAACTGCCGGTCATGGATGTGTGTTTTTTATACCGAAATAAATAAATAAATAAAATTGAGTAATTTTGCATCAGTTTGGCATCCTCTCATCCTCCTCTGTTCCAACTCCCATCATGGTTGTTACTAAGTAATTAATTTTCTTTTGTTTCCCCATTTATTGAATTTTTATTAAGTTTTTGTAACCGTGCCATTTCAGTTTTTTAACTGCCGGTCATGGATGTGTGTTTTTTTTATACCGAAATAAATAAATAAATAAAATTGAGTACTTTTGCATCAGTTTGGCATCCTCTCATCCTCCTCTGTTCCAACTCCCATCATGGTTGGTACTAAGTAATTAATTTTCTTTTGTTTCCCCATTTAATATTTTTGAAAGGAACAAAAATCAATATCACTACTAGGCCCTATGATAGGGGACTATACCACCAGTACATACTCCACAAAGCTTTTTTTCATGGCAATTTCTCAAGGATAGCCTAAGAAAAGAGTAAAAGGTCTGCAGACACAATGCTAAGCTAGGACCTATTGCACTTCAGTTAGGGTTATTGAATCGACTGCCTGTGCTGTGCCCAACTCATACGGTATGCCGTGAAATAATTATACAGTATTTCTATTTACAACATTCTACCGTGCGAATAAGAGTTCGCACGGTACCATGCGAATAAGCTCTTATGAGTTTTATTCGCACGGTAAACCTAGCCAATCAGCATTTAAGGTTTCATGACGTAACGACTGTCATACCGTGCGAATAAGTTCTTATTCCTAATTCGCTCGGTACCGTGCGAATAACCTCTTCCTTATCTGATACACTCTCATTTCCTCAGATGGTACGTCACGTTACAGTGGTATTGATTTTATACAGTATTTCTTTTGAAGTGAGTTGTGCTTATTCTCTTATTCCAGATTTGGAAAGTGTTCACGTTATCCAAGTGTATTTCTGTGTGTTCACCTGTCATACTAAATGCTCTTTCATAAAATCTACACCTATGAAGAAGTGTGACAATACGTGGTCTATAACAACAATCATAGCTAACTCTCTCCATCTTCATAAAATTCTACCTCCCCACCACACCTATTGAACTCCAATGTTCCGCACCCACATTCAGTACAACATGCCAGGTGGCTCTCACTGGTTTGACCGTATGTCTCGTTTCGTAACAACGAACTTCATTTTGTCTATTACATCTTTTCCCACTGAAACCTAAATGCGCCATGCTTTTTTATTCATTATCACACACCTGACTCTAGTTCAATTTCCTCAGGGTCTATAGACGTTGTAAATGTTATGTCCTGTCTTAAAATGTAATCCAGTGCGCAGCTACTTTTTCTGACCGTCAAATTGTTCCACAGTACGTGGCTCAACAGAGAATTATTTTTAACTATACTGTTAGTGGTAAAATATGGAAAACCCCTTAAAATGTTAACTAAAATAATTAAGTGCTTATTTAAAAGCTTAAAATAGGTAGGACTTTATCTTGAGAAGAGACAGAGTGTGAATGTCCGGATTTTGCTGATTTACAGATAAATTATACGAACAAGTTAAAAGGACCGTTATTATTTGTGCGCAATACATATGTAACTTACTTAAATGCACTCAGAAAGCCAGATAATCTATTATATTTTTCGAAGTGTGTGTATGTTCGACAAAGTGTATCCTGAATATAACGAGGCCATAATTGTGTGATATAGCTTATTGCTGAAATCTGTATCACACGTTTTTTTTAAGGTATACGTTACCGAAAATTCTTTCAGCACTTCAACCATTCGGTAATGGGTGATTTGAATCCCAACTAGACATCGACTAAATACATTTAGATACCATAGGATTGACTGGTATGCTGTTTTAGGTATTAGCTGACTATCATAAAGGTACGTGTATTACAATAAATGTAAACGTGGCAAAACTATGGGATTACATAAAAATATTATAATTAATTGTATTGTGCTTGTATAGCGCATACTGCTAAATCCTTTATGTGCTTTCTAGAATTTTATAAAGAAAAAGGCAGTTGCAAGAAATAAGGAAACAAAAGTAAGTGAAAAATAAAAATACGGAAAAAATTAATCAAAATATTGGTCAAAGATGAACAGACCGATGGAGCAGTTCGAACAACCAGGGAGAGATTATTCCAGAGATCTGAGGCAGACAATTCAAAAGACCTGAAGCCAAATTGTTTGATTGAAGTGCAAGTTGTCGTAGCTAACAGGACTTTGAATGAAGATCTATTCTACAGTAAGTGGTCTGCTTGGAACATACCTGTTGACTGATGCGGATAAGTAAGCGGGGACCAAACCATACAAAATAACTTTATATACAATTAGGAGAGTCTTAAAATTAACTCTTGAATTGGCCAGATGATGTAGTTTTTGGAGAATAGGTGATGTTCTAGGTGCACAAATCTCAAGTCTCAGTAAGATATTATTGAACGTGTTTGAATTTCTTCAACTGAATCTATGGAATACCGAAAAAACAGTGAATTACAATAGTCTATTTGGAGAAGACGAACGAATGGATATAAGAAAGCAGATATAATTAACACCACTATAACTTTTTTCGTATGTCAAGTCATCTATTTCTCAGTAAATAATAATTGATGTATATCATTTAACAATTAATACTTAATTAGAAATTAATCAATATTTAATTAATAATCAAATAATTTATGTAATTGTACAGTAATTGATACAATGATGTATTACCTTGAAATTAGAGCCATACCAGTAAAAGTTAAGTAGACGAGGCAGGCCCGCTTAGAACGTGCTGAAAATCCACTCTAAATCGCGAATACAATTATTTAGAAAATTACGTCCTCGTATTAAACATCCTTATTTTTGTATTATATAAATATAAAAAACTCAATTACGATAAGAGTCTTTCAAGGGCTTTCATTTGCACTTCATTTCCGTATTTTATGAAGTTACACTTTAATTTAAAAAAAAAACGCACTTTGAGTATAAATAACAACAATGAACTTGCCTTTTCTAAAAGACACTTAAGGACAGAATTCGATGTACTCTTCAAATAAAAAATCATTAATGAGTTATTGTTTGACCTAGGCATCCTACTTCCGGACGATCTTAATCAATCATTACAAAAAAAATTTATAACAAAATGCGAACAAAATCATGATTTTAAAAGGGACCAGATATAATTACGTCTTTACGTTACGTAGGTCAGAGGAGACAAGACAATTTCACTTATACAATCTTCATAAATTGTGACATTGATGCTCACGAAACAAATCAGAAAATAACACTATACAATCATGACCCGTATTAATCTATATATATATGTATATGTATGTATATATAATGTATATATATATATGTACACATATACATAAATTATATATAATATAATATAAATATATACAAACAAATTTAATTGGTTATATATCGTATAGGTCTATATATAATCTCTCTGTTGTGCGAGCCTGAACGGTTCATAAAAGCAAGTACTTAAATAGGGCCTATTTTTGTACAGGTGTCTCAATAACAGAAACCCTTCTGGACGCCGCTTCACAAAAATAAACCGCGACCGAATTAAAGATGAACACCCGACTATAATTTCTCTTTCATTTTCTCTCTATCTGATATTCCCCAATGATATCGCATGTACCATTAATAGAACATGGTATAAACAAGTATGAATAAGCGTAAATTGCAATGCTTTGCTGCTTCTGCTTTACAAAATCTAATTTTACTAAATTTTACAAACTTGAATTGTCTTAAAATAATGCAGTGTACCTTCCTGTGCCATTGCTAGTATTGTAAAGCGTATAGAAGCCATGTTAACATAATGATTATTATTATATGACTTATTAATTAGGGGTGTCCCCACCCTATTTTCCACCATTTCCCCCAATTAAATATTCAAATATCTGTATTTCATTAACCACTTCCGATTTTCTTTTGTCAATTATGGTGTTTGTGTCTTAGAAAAGTCATGGTACAACATACAAATTTTTCCCCTCTGGAGCCTGGCTTTAAGCTAATATAAGAATAATATAGAGTGTACTGATTGAAATGCTGGTACAATGACCAGTCAAACGGTCACTATAAGATAAGTCTGTAATTGTATTAATTAGTAATAAATTAATGAGAGCTAAAGTAGCTCACTTCATTAATGAAATGAGTACCTCGAATCAAGCTATCACAGACGTTATTACAGTGTGTATAACATTTATGCCCTTAGGGAACTGTCGCCGTGTATATGAAATTTTTTAAATTGAAGTAATGTCGAGAAGTACGGTTGTTAAATAGCTAGTGGTGATGATGTGTATATCGTCTTATTCGATGAATGAATCATCTTTACATATGTAGGGTATCATCTTGTACAAATCAACTGCATTAGTCAATAGGGCGAATTGACAAATCTACAGTATGAACGTGTTGTCTATCCGTGTAGGGCGAATCGTCTAGTCCTAGTTCAGTGTGAATCGTCAATATAAATACTAAATGATGTAGGTGATAATAGTGGCTGATGATAAAGATGTTGATGAATTTAATAAATGTATGTATATACAGTCATTTTTGATCCGTGTACCATTGGAAGTTAATAACTTATCGGACTTTAAAATTGACTAGTCAATATTTTAATTGAAATTTTGATGGGTTTTCCAGATTTGATCGTAGGCAGTATTGGGTATTTAATGTTCATGTTCAACTTACATACGATACGGTTCACTATAGGCCTATTGTTTTTATGACCATTACCTTAGCTAACAAGTAATATCAACATGACGGTGAGAAAATGAATCATGAATCCAGTAGATTAGCGTACCGAATTGTATGAAAGTAAAGCATCGGCATTTAGAATGAAGGAAGAAAGGTTAGTTGAAGCGTTGGATACGTTGACGTGGAAATTATTGATCAATGAAGAGATAATATTGACAAAATTTATCTTCCTTCTTTTTGTATTGTTTCTCTTACAGACAATGCGGTACTGCAGACAACTATTGCTTATGATTTGTTTTTTCACCTTCAGGTTAGCTAACACGTAATACCAACGAAGGTGAGAAAACAAATCATAAAGTAATAACCTGGAGTATCGCATTAAATGAAACATTGACATTAAAGAAGGTGCAGAAGAATTAAAGCGTTTTAGATGTATACGTGCGTGGAGAAAAACATACACAAACAAAATAAAACGTGTTATATAATATGCTAGGACAACGGATTCCAAGAACAAAATATTTCAAAGACGATAATCCAGAGGCAGATTACATAGTGCATATCTGTAAGATCAAAATCACTTCCATAAAATAGTACAGAATTGAAGGACAATTTAAAAGGAAATCACAAAGATGGAAGAAACTTTTTTACTCCCTTTAACCAAGGGAGGATTTAGCTCCTTTCCCCCACCCTCATTTTGGAAAGTGAAAAAATAAAAGAGAAAAAGAAATTATTGATCGTCTAGAACACCTCAGAGGTTATTTCCGAATGTCTAGAAAACAACAAATCCCTGGACCCCACTAGGGTAGTGTTGCCTCTCCCCTCTTTCGGACATCTCTGGACCCGCTCCTGTAAACTACATGAAAGGTAGAAAATCATACGCAGCTTTGAAGAGCACATAACAGAACCCTAAAAAAGGTTGGCCGTTTGAGGTCCTGTCAACAAATGACGGCACTATAATTATGTAATGATTCATATTACTTTCAAATAAATTATATTATTGTGGAGTTGCTATAAAGGATAAGTTCAGATGGAACATATCCCAAATCAATGGGGAGTTGATATAAACTGGCTTTAAAGTTAAATTTTATTTCAGTTTAACGTCCCAAATGTCTTGGTGTATAATATTGTCCTTTTCATTATAGTACTAATAATAGTAAATGTGTTTCATATTCCATATCAACTGGGGACAGTTGTGGGGTTTTTTTTGCGCGTACTTTTTTAGTTGTTCGCTTGGAAAATCACAGAAAAGGCTGAGAAGCATCGCGCTCTGTGGCAATACGATCGGCAATGATGAAATTGTGAATTACTTGTTGCTGTTACAAACGGACGTTTTCAGGGTGTTAATCAAACCTAACAAATGACCAATTAGAACAGGGCCATGAATACGCGCATGTCTCACAGATACACGCGTTTTCGCTGTCGTTTTATGGGACCTTATCAACAATATCAAAGGGGTGGGGCTTAGTGGAACGTTCCAATGACGTTGGAATTCGTCTAACTAGGGTCATCATTGACATATTCAGCATGTGTCAGGGCCACTACGGGCAAGTTAACAATATCAATAATTATAGTGATGCTCTGGCTGTGTGGTTCGGATGCTCGATCTCCAATAGCAACGTCCTCAGTTCAGTCGTGACGACTTTACAAAATGAAGACATGGGCCTAGATGCATTCCACAATCCCTCTCATTAGCAGTTCTAATTACAGCGTAGCCGATGTTTGCTGTTTGTCGTGTTATTTGCATGGCTCTAGAAGATACCCGCAATTAATGTTACAAATGAATGTTGCTCGCTTATGATTTTCTATGATCCATGCGACCACTGAAGTCCGTACAATGTTATTTTTTTATTTGATCTACCTTGGGTGTTTTAATTGGTAGGCCTATGACCTTGCTTAAACATAAAGTTATTGAAAATGAATCGCTATATTGAGTAGATGTTGACTAAACATACATTTTTCTACACGTAATTACGCATGTAGGAATACGAGACGTACGTTAATATGCGTGTCCATTGTCTTTGGCCATGACTCGTTTTTGTGACTTAATGATTGCTTTGGGAATTTCTTGTTCTTATGCTAATTATTTTTTTTATATTAATTAATGATAATTAACAAGTTTAATTTTGTACACGCTGTAGACCTACACTTGGGCAAAGACCGTTGTTACGTCGATATGCCAATCCACCCATTTTAAATATTCTACACGGTAGTCATACTGGAAGTCGTGCTTTGTAGTCTGCCACATTTATGAATTCCATGATCTAGAGAATAACTCCTAATGCTAATAGGCCTGTCCTATTTTTCGACACCACTCGTCATTCTTGTGAGGAATAGCAGCTTTCTAGTAACATTAGGTTTGTACTGATGTAGTTTAGCACGACAAATTAAATCCACCTTTTGGAACTCTCAATAAATACTATAGGCCTATTTAAACTAAATATTTCTAAAATCGCTCTAAACGATTAGGTATAGTTACAGACCCTGAAATGAAATGAGATGTGTATAAGAGACAGGGATTTAGCTCCTTTCCCCCACCCTCATTTTGGAAAGTGAAAAAATAAAAGAGAAAAAGAAATTATTGATCGTCTAGAACACCTCAGAGGTTATTTCCGAATGTCTAGAAAACAACAAATCCCTGGACCCCACTAGGGTAGTGTTGCCTCTCCCCTCTTTCGGACATCTCTGGACCCGCTCCTGTAAACTACATGAAAGGTAGAAAATCATACGCAGCTTTGAAGAGCACATAACAGAACCCTAAAAAAGGTTGGCCGTTTGAGGTCCTGTCAACAAATGACGGCACTATAATTATGTAATGATTCATATTACTTTATATATATATAACCCTATACATATATATATATATATGTATATGTATATATATGTATATATATATAATTTTATTCGTTTCAATTCATAATAATCCTAATGCCTGTTAAAACAGTATATTGACATGATGTCAAACACGAACAAGGTTTGGCTATAAAAGTATATAAAACCTTTTAGCCAATACGTTGTTATAACCATTAGGCAACGGCAAAGACAGAAATGTAATAACTAGTTAATGAGTCACGTATGTAGATATTAAACATTATTGTTTTTCGTCGTGTCGAGGTTTATCACTGTCAATGGATATAGATTGAGTTTCGTCTTGAGAGAAAATTCATTTTTGCTTGTAAGATTAAACCGACAACAAATTTATTAGCATATGCGAGTCACAATGTCAACTTCTTAGTTCTTTAATAAACGTCTATTGTATAAGAGACAGCGTCAGTGTAGTTTTGCCGCCTTTACAAAAGTGTTCTCTGTCGTCTAGTTTAGTTGCCTGAAGTGGTTTTCTCATGAAAGATGGAAATAGGCCTACTCATATATAAGAGTACCGTGCCAACGGCTAAAGGTCGTACCAGTAGCGGAATCTATGCAGAAATTAAAAATAATAACGAAGTGTGGGACCACCATTATGAAATATAATTTAGCATAAAAAAACGGCGCATTCCCCCGCCCCCGAACTCAACACCTGCACGTTACGCGTTGCCTAACTGTGGTTTTCGCTGCGTTACATAAATTGGAAGAATATCCATGTGTATGGCAACATGCATAGGCGAGTGGTAAATGCAGGCCCGATATGAATAGTGAGAAAACAGAAATCCACATTAAATTGTATGGTGTTATAGAGTCACAATTTTAATTATATTTTGATCGCTTTATCTTTAAAAAGTTATTATAGTGTAAACCTGTAGCACTGGTGTACCTAGGGGGTATGCGGGAGGGAAGGGAGCGCAAAACCCTCGCACCCTCCCAGTCACCCTCCAAAAATATAATCACGCTCAAGTAGTTAAAAGTCACCTTAAATCCCCATATTCCTCGAGCTAATTCCCCTCACCTAATTATCGATCCCCCGCCTCACCTTCCGCCCCCATCAGCCTCCCCCTATTTGAAGAGTCCTAGATACGCCACTGGCCTGTAGTATTATTATTAAAATCGAATCGGCTTTGATGTACCTAAGCTACTAATACATGTATACATTGAGCAAATATGGCTGTGTAAAACATTAAATAAACGAAGACATAACTTAATGAAACAAGTGTAATGATATACAGTATCAGTGTTTGGGCTTTGTACTGTCTACTGTGAATTCAATTGGTTTTCTAAGTTGGTTCGTTTTTTTCTTTTCTTTATTTCATTTATATGGCGCTTTTTTCAAAGCGCCTAACATAACATCAAAATAACAATATAACAATAGAAAACATCAAAATGTGTAAAAAAAATTAATAATTATACAACAAAATATTGGGAAACAAGTCTGCCATGGACCCTTGTGACCTTTCAAGGAGAAAACTCTTGAACTGACTCTTAAAAATGTTTAATGAAGATGATTTACGGCAGACTATATTGGCGAGCCAAGTTGCGGTAAGGCCGGTACCCCACCCCTGGGTGATGTATCACGGGACAGATAGTATTCAAAGACGGGTTCAGTTTAACCTGCTTTAGTTTTACAAACGGTGATCTAGATTTGAAAACGGTACCCTATCCTGATAACTTAGGTACATCATCAAAGTTGATGCGATTTTCAGTAATAATCTACAACAATAGGCCTACATTATTATTTAGGATGAGGACTTAAATTGGAGATTCATTGTATACATGCGCTCTTATGCACTTTAAACACATCCATTGCATCTTTCGGAAGGAGTATGGGGTTACTCCGATGCTGTCGTTCATTTCAGCCCCTGTTGTTGTGGAATCATGTGAACAGGTAGCTACTAAGCGCCTTCATTATGGCGGAGGCTAGCTAAGTCACGAATTACACCCCTGACGCTGCGAGTTATTCTCTTATCTTTATCTTTCATGCCTTTATCTTTACCATGCTTTAAATGACACGAAATTATTTAGTTTTACAGACTTTAAAGATGAAAATCTTAATTGCTAGCCAATATTTAATTGGTTTCCAACAATGGTTGTTTCATAAAGGTAACACGAAAAAATCTCAAGAATTATATAAAAAGAAGTATCGTATAACCATGGTATAACTATAAATGACACAGAGAGATCGAAATTATTCAGTCTTTAGAGATTTACAGACATTAAAAAAAGAAAAACGTTTAATTAATTGCCAGTCACAATTAAATTGGTTTTTAGCGATGGTTCTTTCATAAAGGAACCCCGAAAAAATCTCAAAATTAAAAACCATAAAAGACCAAGACCATATAATTTTGAATGACACACTGATCAAAATTATTCTGTTTTTACAGACGTTAAACGATAAAAAATGAAAAAGTTTAATTATAAGCTAATTCGTAATTAGAACTGCGTATGTTCGTATCCAAGGTAAATCCAGGTCAATCAACATAAACCTATGTTGTGTGTATTGTGTGTTGTCGATAAACCTTGCTATGAGCATGTACATTTCTAACTACGAATTGGCTTATTACTCTTTTCGAGGCTATTTTTTCCTTGGGAGGGGGTTGGGGGAGGTTGGGTCTTCTTGAGATTAAGCCCATTGGGATTCTATTCGATATTTAACTGTACCTTTGAACCATTGGAATAATTTCCATCAGTTAATTTTTTTTTTAGTTTTAAATCTCTTCAAAAGTGCTAGCATGTGCTAACTGAACGGTATTTTCCACTTCATAGATAAAGGAACAGTTTGTTGATTTATTTTTCGCAGCCTTTAAATGGTATAGGCTATATTTAGACATATGAAAATTCTACAACGTTAATTTTTTTGTGATTTAATGTCCACTGAAGTTATAAAAAATGACCTCCTAAAAATTCCCGCCCTCTATTGACATTTGCAAAGCACTACTGCACTGTAATGACCGTTCTTTTATCATTTCCAGGCGACCGAAAATTTGAGGTACACTTGATATCTTTAGTTACCAAAATACCTGTTTGTTCCCACCACCCTCGTCGGACAAGCCAAGCCCCCCGTCATCCTTTGCCACACCCGGGGCCACAACTCTGCTTGACACAATGGGCCTATATAAGTCGTCTCATTTTTTTTTCTGTAGGCCTACATAATTATTATTACTGACATTATTATTAATATATACCGTTATTTTTTTATTGTTATGTTATTATTATTATTATCGTATATTATTATTATTATTGTTATTACTATTATTATTATTATTATTATTATTATTATTTATTATTGTTATTTATTATTATTATTATTATTATTATTATTTATTATTATTGTTATTATTGTTAATATAAATATTATAGATCTGGATTAATAGATTCTTGTCGATATAGTGTATGAAACATCTGTCCCCTTATATACATGAATATCGTGAACAGTTGAACTGTTTAGCTAATACATTCATTGTCTAACTGTTATTCTGTCAGTCTTATCTAAACAGTGTGTATCTTAAAGTCGAGCTGTAATTGACTATTATTTCGAGCGAGGTTGTTAGCGCGAATTTGATTTAATCTAAAAATGGCACACAGTGGCAATAATGAGTTCTACACTAACTATCAAAGCGGCAATGATGTAATGATAGACATTATCATCTGACAGGGTTCAAATAAGTTCAGACGATGACTTGAATTCGAATATGTATACGCAGTTTATAGTAGGCCTACAGTATTTTATATAGCTTAGTTGTAATATAAGGTGGTTAAATTGGACCAATAATAAAGAAATAATAGTAATTATCAAGTAAGCTTTATAGGCCTATACAGCAAGATGACCTTTATCAATGACAATGACAACAACGAAAAGTAAAGTTACCGTTACCTTTTCAGTTGAATGAAAAGGTGTTCCTGGTAGGATTTGAACTGCAACCTCTCGCTATAAAGGCTAGTGTCATGCTTCCACTCTACAGAGAACTAATGGTATGGGCGCAGATGTATCCCTTTCCCAAGACTCTTCCTCTCGTACAATCATATAACAGACCTAAACACGTTTACCTTTAAAAGCGGAATACGGTAACTTTTGCATATAACCTTTGTCTAAATCTTCGACCCTGTTTTTACAGCGTCGAAGATTTAGCGTTTCTTTTCCAACTATATTCCTAGAAACATTACATAAAACACAGAAACATTCAACATTATTAGTTACTGTATCTTTCTGGAGAGAGTGGATGGCCGGTTGCATTTTCGGCTCTCAATCTGTGGTCGGGGGTTCAAACCCATGCTATGCATTTTGATTGTGTCTTTTTTTTCCAGATAAGTTCCAGATAAAATACGACATAAAACCTCACAAACGTACACCTAGGTAGGCCTACCTAAAAGCAAACTAGTCCTAACTAGTTGCAATTGAACACTAAAATTACGTAAGAAAATACATTTTGAAAGTGAGAGACATTATTGATCAGGCAATAACATTAGTTAAAGTCAAATAATTGTATTAAAATTACACAAATGATAATTTAGAATTGCATAGCCATACGGTACCGTACCAGTTTAGGATTCAAGCTATCATAAAACCTATAAATTGTGTAACGCGTCTAAATGGTTTATTTATAGCTATTCTATTTTGCTCTTGAGGCACTATATTCAATAAGAGGACGGCAAAGTGCGTTGAATATTTGGGAAACGGTATCTCTGAAACCAACAAATCCCAAACGTTCTCAGAGATTTCAGCGATACATTAGTAAAATGAACACTAACCACGTAGGACCTATGCTTGGAAGTCACATCGGCACCTCCAGTTAATTAATTCATTTTTACTAGAATAGACGTCGCACCTTAATTCGTCAGATTTGGATGGCTAAACAGTAGGCTAGGCTTTAACACGTCTGATAAATGATTTGCAATAGACGGACATTCAACCAGGTGATAAGGCGCTATTCCTGCGGGGCACCGTATCCGCTCTAAACTAACTTCATTTTTCGCTTCGTCTCGCGATTAATGCGTATATAAACGAATAGGAGATCCGTTGCCATCTATTATGCACAAGGAAAACAAATCTAAATGCGTGTCAAAGACGATTAATGGTACGAGTACTATTAATACATGACGAGGACAGGTGGTATAGTCATACCAGTACATAATCGTCAGCAGTTTCACAGAATATATATAATATATAGGCCTATTATTTTCTCAGTCCTCTTCAGTGAAGTCAAAACAATTAATTTGTTATAGTATACTAGAGGTAGTCTGAACAAAGGTGATTAGTGCGTCTGACGCATTGCTCTATTATGTAAAGACTGGAAGTACATAGGTTCACAACGCATTTAGTCCAGGTAGGCTACCATTGATTAATTCTGATGACGTGTTATTTACTTTTCATAAAGACGGCAAGG
Organism: Anneissia japonica; assembly: GCF_011630105.1. Classification (NCBI taxonomy): domain Eukaryota; kingdom Metazoa; phylum Echinodermata; class Crinoidea; order Comatulida; family Comatulidae; genus Anneissia; species Anneissia japonica. Next base: position 378,866 of record NW_022756705.1, read on the forward strand.
TACAAACAGATATTAGTCACTGAAACAATACATGATACCAAATTACGAATGACAAAGTCTCGTCTACATTATAAATAGTGATGAAGGCAAGCCAAACAATCACTAATCTCAAATCATGTTTCCGAGATATTGGTAAAACATGTTGGAATGTCAACAGTTTTGAAATCTTTTTTATTGCAATAACCCTTATACATTACATAATTGTATGTTGTTATTATTATCCCCATTTTCGTTAAAAGATTTTTTTTTAATGATTTGGTGATGGTCTCTACCTGAGAATTCCTCAAAATCATAAACTTTGGAGGCTGATTTCTCAAATAATGCTATTTGAACAGCTGTATGTTTAAAGCCCTGTAACTTCGCAACGAAACGTTAGATTTAAATGATTCTTTCACCATTTTAAAAAATTGTATTTTACTTTTTAACTCTATTAATACAGTAACTAATAATCGATTTTTGCAAGGATTGACTGGCTTGGCTGGTCTGTGCCACATAAAAAATACCATATGTGTGTTCTAGATTAATTAATTGCTAATTATAATTATAATTATGTAACTAATTTTCAACGTTCCTTTTTTGTTTTTTAATTTTCTCTATCTCGTTTTATATTTTATTCCTCTTTATTATTTTCACTTGTACCGTATATGGAAGCAATTAGGCCTACTATATTTCTTGTCCCTTATGTTCCTTAATCTCATTATTATTATATATTTTTTGCCAGCAGTCCGGTTTTTTTTTATCTCGTCATTTTTATTTCTTAACCTACTAATTTGTATTAGAATAAAAAAAAAAACAAAGAGAAATGTTTTATGACTAACGCACTTCGTACCGAATTGACGCGTACCTTCGAGGTGACACGCGTCCTTCTATTTTTTCTGCGTTTACGTCTTGTTCTGAGGCCTGTAGATGCAACTGACCTTCTTATTCCTTTGGTAATTGTTTTTACTCATATTATGCCATTTGGCTCCACGGTCTAAACATTTTATTTTTTTTTTCTATTCTCTGCTGTAATTGATCTAAAATCCATTACTGACACTTCGACAAGGAAAGCAGAGGTAGCGCGAGAGGCAATATTGAATTTTCTTCGAGTTGTAATCAATGGTGAATGTTAATAAATTGCCAGATATAGTGTACAGTTGTACCCCTTCATCAACGACGGGAAATACATTTAACACTACGGCAAACCCCCATATAGCTCACCTCTGTATTAAGGAGACTGGGGAAGACTTCTTGGGTCAATATACCCAAATTCAACCAATTCTATTAAGTGAATGCTAAACCTGCTATCGCATCAAATGTTATTGACTCAAATGACGATATTAGTTCAGTGTGCATTTAAAGACATTCTTTTTGTAAATCTGTTGTCAATTTTGGCCCTTATTAGCTCTGATTGATTTTTCTTTGTTTCTGTGAGAAATACTTTCTATGTGATTACAATACATAACCTTAAAACCTGTATCCTGATCATTTGTCCTACTCTATTCATCTCATTTTCATTTTGTGTCAAATGTATTTTATTTGTATTGAAATTGTTAAAAGTTGATAAATTATTTTGTAACTTGTCAATTAAACTAAAATTGTAACAACTTTCTTCATGTTTTCACTATGTGCCAACGCATTTTTCACGTTTTTGGCTATTGTATCTTAAATAGGGACACTGTATTACCATACTAGAGACAACTTTTTGGTCTAATATGGTGTTCCTTCTCCTCATATAGAAACATACGGAGCTAATCATGCTTAAATAAGCTTCAATGGCAGGCTGAAATGATGTATTCTCTTTTGACATCCTCTTGGACCGTTTGTCGAAATAACGCCCTCATTCGTTTATTTTAAGATAGATTAGAAAGTAATATCCCTTTATAACGTTCTCAGCTGTTTAAGTCAATGCATAATTTACATTAAAAATTCAATTTTCATTAACTGTTAAATACTACAGATAGATGAAACTATAACAGTTATCATTGTCAATGTCAGTATCATCATCTTCAAATTAATGGCACGCCCATCGGGCCAACTGCTGCAACTGGAATATTGTTGATTTTTACAAAAATGCTGTCAGTCAAAATGTGTCTAAGCAGAGAGTTTAAATTTTGTCAATATGACTAAAGTTGAGCTTTCTATTAGAGAATATGATACGAGAGCGAGCTAAGCTTGCTTTAGTGGAAACAACATACCAAATTACAAAATATTGGTAGTGGAATTATATATAATTAACTGTAGGCCTATTCAGATCCATGAGCGTGGCCTTATTCCATTTCATTCCACAAAACCGTGTTACGGAAGCCATTATAATGATATCATAAACCGTCAACGCCTTTAAAAAAATTAATATTCCAGGAAAACGGAAATATAAACACACGTTCACATCATGTTCCATTGTAAAACCCTCTAGGGTAATAATTAGGATGCTAATTGGCAAACATACTATCAGTGTTTTCACAGTATTCAAGATGAGGTTGTTACCTGACACGATGACAGTGTTGTTATCTTATTCTTTTCTAAATTAATAAGTATATAGAAGGCATAATAACTTTAACGTTATAATCTATATAAAGAGCAATAACCAAATGCCAAAACATCGATGAAAGATATTATTATTTTGATTTGGTACATCGTCTTTATATTGTACCGATATAAAATAAATGGTCGTATGACCCAGAGAGAAAATGAACAATGTACAAGTTATGTTACATCAAGTTGCGGAATGTTAATTTATTTCGAAAGAGCGCAGCTTTGTCCAAAAATGGAGAATTGAACTGTGTGAGTATGATCTCTTGAAATCCCTCAAAGCCGCAGTGAATTTGCCGAGATTGTGCGCTAGTTGGCCTCTGGACAACTATGCCTTAATAGTCCACTTAGGCTTAGCTTCTGATGATGGGTTTATCCTTTTTGGGGTTGAATATGTATTAAGAATGATTACACTATTCTATCGCTGTACTTTATTCTTTTGTATTACCTGAATGGATATAGCTTTAACTCTATCGTGACCTTGTTAATAATCTAGAAAGAAATTTTGAAAGTGGAACTCAATTGACTATCATTTAACATTTTATTCAATCAAGACAAGTTGAATGTTAAACTCAATTGACTATGAATTAAAAGTGTTGTAACAAATCATGCTGTACAGTATATGGAACTGTTATTGATACTATTATTAGTATTATTGTTGCTGTTGTTATTGCTTGTGACCTATGTATATTATTATCAGTACTATTAATATCCATATGACAGCATGTAAAACTACGTTTTTCTAAATTAAACACTGAATTAATCAAATACATTTCTCCAACTCCAAAACCATTATCAGGTGTGAAGCCACGCTAAGACAGGGCCAGCCGAAGGCCGCCAAAATCGCTAGTCATTAAACATAGTTCAAGTATCTGTTAAGAATCTTGAAGGGGAGGTTTACCAATTTCATATAATTTGAGTACTGATTTTGCATACTCAGTTACATAATATCCAATTTTTGAAATCACGAATATCGTGCATGTTCGTTACGTAGACACTCTCAACTAGATTTTTGATGACGTCGCAGGTGCGTCGCTCCTTCCCGGTTTAGCGACAGGCCATTGTAATGCGCAGGTTTACGATTTAGGATAAACTTCTCCTTTAAAACCATCACACATTGTTAGCAATAACATTTTCCATATTCCTATCAAACTCCAGCTATTATGATGCAATATGCCTCTCGCATTACGAATGATAGTGCTATCCTAACACAGCAAACAAAAAACGTTATTTACAACATTTGCGAACGTTGTGAACTAACACGACGTTGCAGCAAGTTTACCAAAGTTATCTAGTCAGAAATTACCTTATTTATATTTTTATTTATCTCCTTCAACAATCTGTGTAGAGGGTGTCACTTCCAGCTAGGCCGATGTTCAGTAAAATTAGAAACATTACGGTACATTATTTAAAATAGAAATAAAAAACAAGCAATCAATAATATCATAAGACTATTAGTTATATATAACAAGTTGAAAGGATTCAATTCGTATTTCCAATCATTAAAGTTATTAATCATCATTATAGTGGAAGGAAAATCACGAGGTTTATTAACAGATTATGTTTGACGACAAGTGGATTTAAAAATGCTTTAAAATTCCTGTAAATGATATGAAAATTATTCGTACTATTCTCCATTAATACACTATTAATAAAAGTTTTTCTATTTTTATTCCCAATCTAGGCCTATATTTAAAACGTCAATCACATCCTGACCTCTGCGTACGTTGCGTAAGCGTCGTACGCCTTCGCCATCCGCTGGAAGTACTGCAAAAGTTACTTCAATATACAGCAGTGATAAAGGCAGTTAATAAACCGATTAATTAAGATATCAGTTGTCGTGGAAGGGTGTGTTGTTTTTGTTGTTTTGCTCTTGAGTGGTTTAATTCAGTGGTTTATACGATTAACTGTTAATTCCCATTAACACTAGTTGGATATCAGTTAATAGCCGCATGATCGAATTAGGGGCGAACTATTGTGTTGTCTGGAAAAATCTCACTAGCCATGAATATGGCCCCGCATCTTCATTATTTGTAAATATCGTTACTAATTCAACCTTAGTTTGCACATTCCCACTTTAGCCTTGTTTGGTGGGGGGATGTTATATTACTTATAGGGGGTGGGGCCCGGGAAAATGTGTTTCCTAGATGCTAGTGGATAATTCACTTCTTGTATTCTCAGGGGTACGTATTAAAGACTTTATGTTTGTTCAAATATCAGAGATCTTGTGTGAGTATGGAAAAAAGATGGTGATCCTGACGGTTGAACTTATGCTGATATGTGGTAACAGTTTATAAAACTAATGCAATCGAGTCAGCTCATCATGATATAGAGCTAGATCAGAAAGGTTTTGTAGTAGGGTTGCAGAGAGCGGAGGCCTGGGCATGGAATATAAAGCTTACGCATTTCCAATTTCCATATTTCTATTGGCCAGTGATCCGATCATCATCTTCTTGGTATTTGGATCGGGGCTTTTCTTGTATGAACACACGGGTGAGCTCGTGTGTTTGTACTCCGGATCCTGCTAACCGTTAGCTGCCGTGTGTGAACATAGTCTCATTTATCCAAGGTTTATGCAGCGCATAGACGCCTTTAAACATACACATGTTCACTGGTTGTTAGAATTGTATGAAATCACGACAGAACCTCTTTAATGTTGTAACATGAATGTAATTTAAAGAGACTAGACGCATTTACATAAATCGTAACATTTATATGAGTTTATATGACGCATTACGTAGAATAAACATACGTGCATGAATAAAACAAGAGAATCGTCGTTTAGAAGTTCAAAAACCTTCATCATTATTTACATCTCAGAAAATAATCTTAGATTTAATTATTAACCATGTGATATTCCACATAAGCCAGTCGATCGTTAAACGGTTATTTAAATAAAACTGACTGTGATAACATTACATTAATGTCTATAGCTATGTTAAATACAGTCTTCCATTCCTCCGGGGATTGATATCATCGAATGTTTTGGTGTTTCAATGACGTGGATGTAATCAAGTGGGGATTAGTTTTGTTAATCGTAGGCTTAAGTGATATATCACATAAAATACATGAGAGGTTCATATACAGAGAGCAATACAAAATTAATTTTAGAGAATCTAGAATGCAATCACAATTTACTTTTGTGGATAATTAAAATGTATTATAAGAATAAGTGATGCAATTGAAAATAATTTTGAAGGTAAATGATAAACGGCAATATTCATGAAAATAATATAATAATAAAAAAAATCAACAATACCAGTAAGAAAGACAACAAAAATAATAATAATCATAATAATAATAATAATCATAATCATCATCATATTTTCATAATCACCCACTGTGTTGTATGTGTATGTTTCCTCACCATAAAAAGTAAGATTAGCTGAAGCACCCATCGACAGGCGCAGTTTATCTTGCAGTTGATGACCGTTCAGAAAAAAATTGCTTACCTAAAAAATAAATTTCAAAGATAATATTATAAATCACATAAAGTGTCAGTTAATTACGTAGATTTAACACGCAATTTATACATAAACAGTAATATATCATATTAAGTTTCCGGTATCACTTACAAAATAGCAAATCCCAGGTGGATATCGAGTTGCATTCTGTTCTATATTGTCCGAGATTCAATCAATGTCGTATGCCTCCTTCCTTGTCCTAAAAAGTAGATCGCTAAAACTTTACATTTTTCATGACCGATGACGTTTAACATTATTTACTTCGGCCGAGAAGTTCATGTATTTATCGTTGTTAGGCTAAGTTTGTCTTTTTTGTTAAGATCACGCAAAAGCTAAACCATCGATCATTATGGAAATGATTTAATTTTCGAAATAAAAGGTCAACAAAAGTAGGTTAAGGTCACATGAATTCGGATTTTTAAAAAAAATTGAGATTTACCCCTCGCGAGCATATCAAATAATGGAATCGCCCGTCTCGCCCATAAACGAACTGCGTATATTCAGGCACACGGCAGATTTGTGAGTGCTGCTATAGTTTAACAGTGTATCAAATCATAGCAAGTTCGCATTACATTTCTGATTTTTTTTTTTTTTTTTTGGCTAATTTCATAATATACAATTTGAATATTTTTAATTAATCATACTTAATACGTAGGCCTAAATCGTTACATACCAGTCACATAAGATGAGAGGGAGACCTCGTAATACATGAATGTGAGCTCACTGAAATGATTGTCACGTCGAATTGTCACTTAATATTGTGTTTGGGGTGGTGTAAACTTACACATGTACATAACTTGATAACAGCTGCACATAAATTGAATATCTAGTTACGAAGATGATACTTGTTTTAAGATGCCTTATATTGCCTCTTACACAATTATAATACTAATAATGCATAATATTCTTTTTCTTTGTTTGCCAAACAAAAACACAATTATAACAGTTATACAATCAACTACTGAGCTGAATATGCCTACTACAGTATAATAACTTATACTTACTTTAAAAATCAATGATGTATTACTGTGCTTGACAAACTTAAAACATATGTGAAATTTGCAATACCAAACTTGATAGTAAGTAGGGCTGTGTTCAGGAATTGGGTGTGTGTACTTAATACATACACTAAACTGTCCTACGACCAGCCATAACCTCTAGAAGTTGCATTTGAGAACAGGCTCAGAAACAACCTCTGAAACATCAAAGTAACCCCATTATCAGCCTGCTTGTTCTCGATTGCGGAGCCATTATTATAGCTAAAACTTATACCAACCCAAAAATAGGCCTACATCGTACTTATAGTTTAATCATTATTTTCAGAATAGAAATATAAATAAAGTATTAGGGGTGTTTTGAATGACGCGCACGCTAAGTAAAGCCGGCCACTCCGACACTGCGTCGTACGATGAATCCCACTCCGCTCCCTGTGAGCGATACACGACGCGACACCGTCTGCTGCTTGTCGTTGGCAGCTGAGTCTGAACGGGTCGTCATTGAAAACGATCCGTCAGTAAAAAAAAACGATGCGTTACGCGCGCGTCGTGGCGTTGCGTTCCCTACATAGGATCGCGTCGGCCGACGACCGTCTCAGGCGCAGTGAGTACGCGGTTTTAAATTGCCCTTTTGTATAAGTAGGCCACAGTAATACAAAGTTGGCTAAATATTATCATTCTGTGGTTTAATTTAAACATGTTCTCGCGAACGAGTAGTATAGCGAACAGTAGTTATGTAAAGTACCGGTATGGCTTATTTAGTTGAAATGATTGGATGATTGTTTAAATGAATGATTGATTAATTGACCGCTCGTCGTAAGATACCCTCTTTAAAGTTCACATATACCTAAGGCATATCTTAACAATTTGAAATCTTTACTTGCTCCTCAGGAAGCAATGATTAACGTCCGGCGAGCAGAAAGCGCTCGATTTCTAGCAAAATTGGTAAGTATATTATATTTTTTATTATACTACGCACTCGGCAGCATTATGCCATTAAGACGTATAGCGAAATTGTTAGTTTAACGATATCTATACGATGGTCTATAGTTACCTATGACTTCTTAGCTATATAGCCGTGACATTTTTGTTAATTGCAGTGACGGTACTAAAATTTTGCATTGACTTTTTCAATGTTGCCTCTAGATTTTAATATTTGCAACTGAAAAAGTATCATTCTAATATCCACATCCTCTATGTCATAATATACGCGCACATTTACTTATAAACATAAAAACATATTTACATTTCAAGTAACCATAGGGACTTGGTAAGCGTACACCGAGATGTTTTTAATCTGTCACTTGAACAAGCAATTATATTTTGATGGGACGAGTTTAGTGACAGTTTATTAACCGTCTCATCCTTTAACTTCCGAATCAATCAGGCGAAAGACAGGTAATGTCTGACAACGTGACGTCACAAGATGTCTGCGTGCCCTTGCGCTTACGTTCTAAAAGAAAGTGTAGAGCTTGTAATACGAAAATTAGGCCTTTATTATTACTGCCATATGGAGTATAATTATAATAGATGAAGTCGTTGTTATTAATGATTATTTTTAATGTTACTGATGTTGATATCCTATATGAATAATATAAGTTCGTGATTTATTAATTTGTACTAGAAACCTGACTTCTACTCCACGTGCCTAGCATTCCGAATGGAAACGTTGCACTTTTTTGTACTTTCTGCAATAATAATTAAGTACAACACTTGTTTTGTCGGAAACATTGATTGATAAAAATTCCGTATTGTAGTTCAATGAAAATGAAATGCGCCACTTAAAGTAGTTGATGAGTAAAAAAACCGCACTAGATAGTAATAAAAACAATCAAAATGAAAATAGGATTCGAATCAAGGGTTTCCCCCTAAAAATCAAAATGATATACAAAGTTAAATATCTCTGACATTATGTCTTGTTTTCTTACTTTGATGTTACTATCACCGACAGTTTGCTGTGACTTGGGATTTATTAATTAATTAACGATTCGCAGACTCTTCTGACCGTATGAAAATGCGTATTAGTGGTTACGGTATTATTTAATGAATACTTCGACAATAGGTGGCGTGCTACTTCATCACCAAATCCATGAACATGCAAGAGTTACTATAAAGTTGGTTAAAATTGATAAAATCTAGACATTTAAAAATGAGCTGTGGCTTGGTGTCTAATATGTTTGCCTTCCAATTCTAGGGTTCTGGATTCAATTCCAATGTTACAGAATTTTTTTAAGCGTAGCAACAACTCTAGAAAGTCGCAGTGGACGGTCAATGGTCACTGTTGCTGGACACTTTCATGGACAATAAAAAAAAAATTTTAAAAAACTAAATCAGAACAATTTTTTAAATATAAAAGAACTTTATAGGGAAAAAGAAATAAGGAAATGTGAAAATAAAATGGAGACTGGATGAAAAGTAGGTATTATCAAATAAGAATGATTTAAGTATTTGCCTAAAAAAGTATACCTATACAAGTGCGTGAATAAAATGTCAACAATGCGTTGAAAAAAGAAAAGTCGCGAATCTAACGTGAATTACACGCCGTCAGCGCGCTTACAAGTTGATGATAGAGTTGAGCTGTGTGGGTCAATGTGGTCATAGTGGTGAAATCAGTGTGAACTTTCAAGCCAAGAAAAGATAGATAATGTGGTATTAATTGCCCGATTAAGCCATGGCAGCTGAGAGGCTTTCCATAATTGAATTTGGAAAGCAGTGAAATTCTGAAGTACTATAACTCGGGAAAACAATAACATATATTTCAATATTATGAAATAATCCCAAGCTATTGCTTGGCGATCAATCACGTGTAACGCTGTTCTCCATAAATAAAGCATTTGCTGAAAGCTTCTTCAATGGAATATCCAGTCTCACGTAGTAGCATCCAATAAGCGTTTGCATGAATTCCCACTTGTAGTGAAATATTTTTTTTGGAAGTAAAATTTACGTTAGGCCTACTTTTAAAGGACATCCTAAAGTAGATACTAACCTACCAACATGGTGGTATCTACAAAAGAACAAATTATAGATCAATTCTACTTTCTGTTCTCATTATAACGAATTAATGGAGAAACGAGTAAACTTGTAAATTGTAATTCTGTATCAGTTTAGAGACGAGTGTATTACTAAAACTAGCAAAGTGGTTTATACTTGAGCGCGGATGACGCTCAGAATGGTTACACCACTCTCGTTTTAATATGTTGTCATATTGCCGTGCTGCTATTGAACGACTTAATATCTATATTTCTTAATGCATTTCATGTAATATTGAAGGTTTTTATTGCATATCCGCACTGACGATAACCAATTAACTGATTATATATACACTAATTATACAGAATAGCTAAGCAAGAGCCAGTAAGTCGACAATTCAAATGCAGGAGATTACAGTTGTACGGGCATTTGAAAAAAGATCACCTGAAAAATACAAGTTCTCTCGAAGCTAGAGATAAAGTAATGTGAACGGAAAGTAAAAAACCCAAGAAGTAAACTAAAATTTACGTGAATGATTAAACTTTTAAAAAAATGAACCCAAAGGTTACGTTCATGCTCTAATAACTATACTAGTAATAATATATTATTTAATAATACGTATTTTCTTCAAACATAAACATCGCCATATTGCTCAAGAGGGAAATAAATAGAACGCAAAGAGCATATTGCAAAGTGTTATGTCACAATACGAACGGTGTTAAAGAGACTCATAGATAGTGTTTAGGTCCCTGAGGTTATATAATATTTAGGCCTAGCTATAGATATTGGAGAAAATTAAATTAAATTTAGAATTAGTTTCATAATTGTGGATATAACGGTAATAGTACCGTACACAGTCAATTTATACGAAAGTACAATATAATACTATACAATTAACATGAATGTTCACATTTGACCTTATTTCCGTTTATTTGCATCATTTACCCCATTCCAATATTGGTCGGCCTACTAATAATTTATGTCAGTACTTGAACTAGGAGATGGTAAGCCTCATTAGTTAAAACTACCGCCCCGATAAACTCTGTAAAGCTGAAGATTTTCTGGTTCCAACTTTCAATTTAAAGTCAATAAATTAGCTCAATTAATATACGAAATAATCAATTTAACTATTGGATTCATTATTATATTTTCATCAGCACAGACAGTTATTATGTTTAAATTAAGAATACCAAAATGTGAATATAATTATTTTAGATAACCTTCATCAAAGCTGGTTTCGTTTTTCAACAGTGACGTCATACACGTGCAGCATTGTCGCGGTGGTTACATTCAGTCGCAGGATGGTTAGATCTTTCAAATTCAACGAGCATTAAAGAATCCAAGCATTGAGATAATTGTGATGTCATTTTGTGAAAAAATCTCCTAAATCGGATAATGTCTTGATACTGCAGATTTCCTACACCCCCATATACACACACACACATATGTATTTGTACAAATTTAATAAGATAATATATAAATGCATGTCTATTTTACCTTTTGTCATTTTTGTTGCAGTTAAAAGAATATGCCGAGAAAATGATGTACGATAATGAGGGAGATTATATACAGACAAACATCTCTGGCGACGTAACGAATGACGAATATCATTCAGGTGTTAATCCACGGTGGTACGAAGGGTAACCGAGGTGTGGCGGGTGGTTATAGGTGGCAGATGGTAAAGACAATTTCAACTTCGACCCTACTGGGCTTAGCACCTTGAATACTCAAGGATTCGATTTGATTGTCCACCACATTCCGTTGACATCATTTACGTTGTTTTTTCTTGGATTAAAAACATTCTTTGGAAAACCATTATGTTTGTGTGAAACAAAATGCAGTTGTTGTAATGGCAGTGTGGCTGAAAGCTGAAGTGCCTTTATTGCATGAAGAAAATGAGAATAATCTTACCAACACGTTTGTGGATTTCTTGATCTCGATTGATTGATCATCCGTGATGTATTTTTGGAATTTATTAAGGAAATTTGTTTCGGTATCACAAATGGATATCTATATTTTATCTATCAATTACCTGCCTATTATTTGTCCTGTAATATTTTTTTATTCAACTTTTCTGATAATTGTTTGTAAAAGATTCTACACACATGTTGCGATTTGCGGTAATGCTATAATTATTTATTTAAGAATGAACGTTTAAGAAGAGGACTCTAGAAGTGCGAAAACAAGGGTTTTGTTTGGAATTTCAATCCAATCGGAAGCAACTAATTGTTACACTTATATAAATATATATATAATACATATAAAGCCAATATATATGTATATATATAATATAAATATATATATATATATATGTGTGTGTATATATATAGATATACATAATACATGAAGAAGGCGTGTCCACGTGTGTTTCGAAACATATGTAGAATATAATATAACGTAACAGTAAAGAAACTCAAATACGTAAAATGTTGACTTTAGAAACACTAAAATTTATTAGGCGAATATTTCGGCTACTCCTGTAGTCCTGTCTCTTATACACATCTAGATGTGTATAAGAGACAGATATATATATATATATAATTATTAAATAGCTGCTTTTGCATAATATTAATAATACTGCCCTGGCAGTATCACGCAGCAGTGCCATGTGACTCTAATACATTTTTCGTTTTTAACGTCCGTCGCCCTGTAGGGATAAACGGATAAATGTCCGTATAAAGTTTTCTTAATTGACGTCAACATTGAAAAGACACCATCATTATAATGTAAGTTAAACTAAGAATGTCTTGTGCTGATTCCATCCATTTAAAAGAGTGAATCGCATGTGACTGTAACCAAAACGAATAAATTTTTGGCCAGAAATTGTTTCAATTTTGGAATTATTGGAAGCAATATTATTCAAATGTAGAATTTAAGGAAAACGTTGTTGATAAGAAGATCTAGCATTCAGCTGTAATAGCGCCCCCATACTGAAATAATTTATTTTTGGGATATCTATCGACCTTTTGCTTTTTTTCTGCCTTAAATAATAGCCAAAGTAATCACCGGGTTTGAAAGGTACCTGGGATTGACATGCGTATTTTATGTTTTATTAAATCGATGTTTAATAGTTATAAGGAAGATTACGTAAAGATTTTCTCCACATAAAAGGATGACGTAGAAGCATGCTATTAATAGGCCAGACCCTTTTAGATGCAGTGTCAATTTGTACAAAAATATTACTTAAGATAACAGATACAAAGTGGGTTATTCCATTTAATGTCATTCATATACTTTATTCATGCTGTTCGTCATCTTATTGTACGGGATTAGGGAAGTTTTCTAACCTTACGGAAACAATACACTACCAAAAACGATTACGTCACCAATTATGCAAGTTTTGAGCCGATCCATAATCATATCTGTCACAAAATTACTGCTGTTGCTTACGAGAATCATCGCTCATCTTCGTCAACTTAAATCGGATGTCTTTGTATATATCAGCTTTAGATTCAGGCCGAGAAAGTGTATGATCGGGATATTATCGTAATGTAGTTAGATTATGGGAATTGTCAAGGAGTCAGATTCCTACAAGTAACAGGCCAGATCTGTAGTGCGCCCTTAATGGACTTTTCCGGACCAATTAGAACAGGGTCAGGGATATGCATACACAAAAGCACGTGTTTGAATTGCGTACGTTGACGTTGTCGATTTGTGGAACCTTAGTAACAATGTCAAAGGGCCAAGTTTAGTCGGAAACATCCATTCGTGTACACCATGTGCAAAACACATTTCAAATGATGTATTCGTTGTTTTTATAGTTTTCGTAAGATTGAAAAACATTCCTAATGACATTTTTTGGTAACGAGGATGGACGGTTTGCCGCTTAATCAACAATCACATCATTGTCGCTACTGTTGACCAATCATAGCAACGTTGCTATGAAAGCTTAGTGACTAATCAGTAATGTCGTTATTATGAATACCTAAACATGGTTGTGTGCAACGAGTGTCGACATGTTCCCATAAATAAAATTTGAAATCTCTGTTAGTGTCGATTGTTGTCATTTCTTATTATCTTTTTGAAGAGTTAACCTGTGCTATTAGATTACTTATTTTCTACATGTGCAATGCATGAACAGACTGGCGTAATTATAATTAGTACGGTAATGTATGTGCCTATATTTATAAAAGTAATATAATAATAGTACCGTAATATTCATAAATATAATAATAGGCCTAAAAAGAATAAGAATAATGAGAGTGGTATTGATCATGACAATGATATTAATATTGTTAATGTTAATAATAATACTGATAATAATAATTATTATTATTATTGTTGTTGTTGTTGTTGTTGTTGTTGTTGTTGTTGTTATTATTATTATTATTATAATCGATGTTCACGAAGAGTTCCGGCATAGCGCTGATGGTAATAATAACGACAATAATAATGATGATAATGATGATAATATTAACGATAATTATACTACAATGATGATGACAATGATATTGATGATAATAATGTTAATAATAAGCAAAAATAATAATAGGCCTAAATACAAATAAATATATCTTGGACTCAGTCATGCAGCGTCATGGTTTCAATCAAGACTCAAATGAGTAAAGAAAGTAAGAATTATATAATGTTCATCATTTATTTGTGTGTAGAATGTTGGGTGGGGTGGTGGGTTGAATGACATGACAACCTTTTAATTCTACTAACGAGTTTCAATAAAGAACGTCCCAAATAGGCATGAACAAAATACAAACATTTAATACTGGCGCAAACATAGATTACATCAGTACATGATACAAAAAAACTAAGCATCATTAAACCTAAAGGCCAACTCAGACAGCGTCGGCCGACGCAGCCCGACCCGATTTATCGTCGGGGACAGTCTTAAGCCGTCGTGAGAAATATTACACATGTTTAATATTCTACGACGCGACTGCCACCGACGTACACCATCGCGTCTGCGTTTAACTCACACAGGCCCAACGCGACAACAAATCGCGTCGGGCTGCGTCGTACGACGCTGTCTGAGTTGGCCTTAAGAGCAGTGAGAAGAATATCGAAATCATTTGAACCAAAAGGTTGATAGGCCTACTACTACTATTGATTTGCAAATTTACTTGTAAACATTAAATGACACTACATGCAAGCATAATATCTTCTTGAAGAGCCGTTTTACCAGGGCAGTATTATTAATATTATGCAAAAGCAGCTATTTAATAATTATATATATATATATATCTGTCTCTTATACACATCTAGATGTGTATAAGAGACAGATCCATGCAAGCAGGCATATACAGAGATCTTGTTCTCTCTATCCAGACAATTGGTGGCGCTATACCTTTTTGTTAAAGGAGTTTTTCTGAAATTTAACCATCCCCTACCCACAACACCCACCACCCATAAAAAAAGCAATAGCAAATCTTTCGAAAAAATGACGGATGAGAGATGTTGATTATGGTCAGTCGATCAATATCCGTTCATTGTATCTTTTACAAGTTGATAAGCAAAACGTGGGCGAGAGTATATTTTCTAGCGCAAAAGCAGCTATTGTGCAGCGCTACACGCGTAAGTATTTGCGTATAGAGTGGGTGGATACATATAATAATATCGATATCGTATGGAGTAACTTCCTATTGAAATTGGTCTGTTCTAACAACTAAGCTACACATATTCAGTACCGATGGTCGATAACCGGAGCAAACGTGCATTATTATTAAAGCTTGGTAAACGAGAGTATTAAAATCATCCCCACAAATTTACATTACCAGGATTGGATTTCACAAAAAAATATTTCTTTCGAACAGAAACAACACCTTGGTATTGTAAACTCTAGCTATCTAGAGTAATGTTTGGATTTTTAAGATGAAACTCTCAGTGTGACACAACCAAACCAATATAAATTAGTGGCGGCAACAGATTCAGAACATCGAATGTGAACAAGTTTATTCGACAAATTCAAGTTAGATGATTGCAAGGAAAGAACGTGTCACCAATACGCTTATTGTAGATTTTTTAGGATCCTGGGTGGATATAAAAAATACAGGATTTGTCTCTGTTCTTGAAATGCTTTATACAATTCATCCTGCTTACGTACGTCTGCCTCTGTCTCAGTCGCATCAGCGAATTATTGTTTGATTTGTTTTCTGTAAAAACCAAATCCTTCGGGGTTTATTTGTTTTTTTTCTCACACACAATTGTATGTTATTTTTACTACGACTTCATTGATTCCTATGGTCATGCATGCCAGTGGTAAATCCAGGAATGCAAAATAGAGGGCGTCCGAGAGCGCGTCAATTTTACACTCAGATGGAGGGTCCACCTCAGCCCCATCATTTTACGGGCCATATGTCTATGACACTTTTAGATGACACTTCTAGACTAAAAATTTAAATGCAATTTTTGTTTTTTAATTGTGAAAAATCTGAGGGTGGGGGAAGACCCGGGCCGGCTGCACTCCCCCACTTGATTCCGCCTATGATGTATGCAATTAGCGAGTACTTTACCGTACAGTAGCCGACCTTTATTATAATACATTAGAACCCCTCCTTTGGGACACCCCTATTCAGGGGACACCTCTATTAAGGGGACACTTTTCCGTGAAACGAGGGGTGATGTATCTTTTAACACTGCGGCCAACCCCTATTAAGGGGACAGGGACACCTTCTGACTGTGCTAAATGGTCAAATATCCCCTATTAAGGGGAAACTTTTTTTTCTATTGTATCACAACAACAAAAAAAAGTCTTAAAATAAGAAAAATTCACTTAACTTTTTATATTGACACATTTAGAGCAACTTATTAAGGAACTTATCACCTTTCTAACTATTATCACATTTCTACTCCTGTTTGTCAATGGCGAGAATAATAATAATAATAATAATAATAATAAATAATAATAATAATAATAATAATAATAATAATAATAATAATAATAATAATAATAATAATAATAATAATAATAATAATAATAATAATAATAATAAT
The DNA here is from genome assembly GCF_011630105.1 of Anneissia japonica. Taxonomy (NCBI): domain Eukaryota; kingdom Metazoa; phylum Echinodermata; class Crinoidea; order Comatulida; family Comatulidae; genus Anneissia; species Anneissia japonica. The sequence goes on from NW_022756705.1 coordinate 395,751, forward strand.
AATAATAATAAATAATAATAATAATATTTTAACTGAAACTGCAAAAAGAATTTTAAAACAAGTAAAATAATACTGGTACTGGTGCTGGTATGGGCATTTATAATGCGCCTCTTCTAGCCTTGCGGTTATAAAGCGCAGTTTCTTTCCCTGGTCATTGGGTCCACATGTTTGGTAGTAGTTTGGTGTGTTTAAGTATTTTCATGGTTTGTTTTTTTTTTGCTTGTATCTTTTTAAGTGGTGTTCTGTTCTCTCCTTTTATTGATTTGATTGAATTTTGTATTTTGAGAATGTGTCCAATTTCTTCTTGGTTTTTATTTTAATTATTCTAGTATATGTATGAATAACTTACGGTATCCTTTTTAATGAAATATGTTCTATTGTTTTAAAGTTATTGTAGGCTTACTAGTTTACTTCTCTGTTCCGGAGGTTTTCTGAATAAAATTGAAATTGAAATTAATTGAAATGGAAAATTTAATTTTGAAATTTTAATTTTGAGCAATAAACCAGAATTTTTTCCCCCAAACCATTAGAGTGAATATCGGTAAGGCATACTACATGTATACTTCCTATAAACCAATCTTGTCCATTTTGACCCTTAACCATTGGGATTTCTTTTTCTTCGTTTTTCGTGCACTTTTATAGGATTCTTATTCATCTGGAAACAGTATTGCCTGGGAACATATAAAACTACTGTTTTTTAAATTACATTTCTGCTGATTTCATATTATAAATAAATTGTATTTGCCTTGAAAATTATTGCTATAAATTAGTTATAATTCTACTGTAACTAATTATGTAAATAAAAATAAAATTATGAAGAACTGTATGTCATTGTTTTATGAAAACATGCCAAAAACTCCTATTAAGAAGACGATTTCATGTTTTGGTTAGTGTCCCCTGAATAAGGGTACCCTATTCAGGGGACACCCCTATTAAGGGGACACTTTTTTTGGTCCCGAAGGTGTCCCCTTAATAGGGGTTCTACTATATACAGATTTGCTGCGTATGATAACGCCACCGCTGGTGACAGGAATATAAAACTTTTTTTGACGA
>NW_022756705.1:396838-410028 GCF_011630105.1 Anneissia japonica
ACACACGTTTATCTAATCATTTCAACTGTTTGTATTATATCCCATCTGGAATTATATTCAATGTAACGTGTAGTAGTAGAAGTAGTAGAAGTACCGTAGTAGGCCTAGTAGTAGTAGTAGTAGAATATTAAGTAATACCAGATTGATATTGTCAGTTCTTTTATACAGTTTACCACGGTCATGATTAAATCGGTCATCATATTTCTAGGGGGCGGGTTGGGGTAAGTAATTTACGGAACCACATTAAAGTCGGCACATGAGTAACAAACTTCAAGGTGTAACATGGTGCATTTAATTTCTTTATAATTATTAATAAAACATTATATCAATTTAACGTAAATAATTATCTTAACGAGGACGTCATATTCTTCACAGAGAAATCATGCATAATTTCTAACCCCAAATACAGTTGATCATCTACAACAATAAAATAGAAGATTTACATAAATTTGTCACGCATAAGCCACTCAAATATGGGACTTTAACGTTAGGAATGAGTTCAAATTCGAACTTCTGGGTGAGCAAAATTTTAAGGCCGATGAAATGTTTAATCACACGCACACTCCCGCCAATACGTGACCGGGTTCACTCAATCCCAGCAGACATGGTTGCGTTCTAGCGTGATCGTGTGACCATTTTTTAGGAATGAAAACTCTAGGCCTCTCCTTTAACTTGCACTCTAGTAAGCCTATTTATAACCACTCTATGTACATGCATGATATCTTACGTCACTGGCACTGAAATTCCAAACTACTACTAATAACACAACACTGATTCAATTTACACGAATGAATGATTAATTTACAACTTAACTTCATTATACTTTAAACAAATTCGAAGTCTTCCATTCAATTAAGTCTTCGGCTCATATTTTGTTATTTTAATCAATTTATTATGAAATAAATTTGTTTTAACAACTGACTTTTAATCATCTAATGGTATTGTGAACATTTTAAGGCTAAACGACAAAGAAAATTAATATTCAGCTGAATTTTGGTGAGTTTTTTTTTAGCATAACAGTTTCGTAGAAATATCTTCATAATAGATGTTGAGAGAAGAAAAATGACAGCACAAATACGTGAAGATACAAGAAACACTAATTAAAATAATTTCCTATAATTCGTTTAGATAATAATATGTACATTAATATGTCGCATTTTAGAGTTACTGTAAACGAAAGAACACGCCCTCTTAAACTTGTGAATTACAGTACGTGGCATAGAGACTTGGGCACAGGTCATTTCTTCTTCTTCTTGTTTTTTCTTATAGATTGAAACGGACGGCAATCAAGATCAAAGATAGCATGATCTCTTATTCAGTAGAGAAAATGTGTTCAAATTATTTGGCAATCAATTAAAGCAACAATGTTCAATGTGCAGGTTTCGGTATTGCCATAGATCCCCTACAACATCGTTAATGAGAACAATTCTAGAAAACGTTTATTGTACTGTATATTCCCCAAAAACAGTTCTTTAAAAATGAATTTTATGCCTAAGAAAATAATTTATTAACATATTTGTTCCCTATCTTGTTACCATAAGTATCATTTAAACTAGGCTCTACTTTCTCTGCTCGTATCCACTTCGTTTTCGATTAAAGAAACCGCTTCGTTTGGCTGATGTAAAATCGCCTCTTTTATTCCAGTCCTGTGACGGTACGTCGTACATCGGACTTCCCGAGCGCCTGTTGAAAAACCCACTTCTTTTCGTTTGGCTTCCTTGCAAATATTCATTTCTTAAATGATTCAAATAGTTGATAATCTCTTCGTGTTGCGCAATTTGCTCTTCAGCAAGCTCAGCAATGTCGCCCTCATCCGGCCATATCTTTGGTATACCAAGCCCAACTGTGTTCTGTATCTGTAACAACAAATGCAAGGAACAATTACAACGACAACAAGAATAATAATAATAATAAATAATAATAATAAATAATAATAATAATAATAATAATAATAATAATAATAATAATAATAATAATAATAATAATAATAATAATAATAATATCGCTGAACATTGCATCCTGATTGATTGAGTGATTGATAAAAAATAATAATAAATAATACGATAAAAACAATGACGACGACGATGATGATGATGATGATGATGCTGATGATGATGATGATGCTGATGATGCTGATGATGATGATGACGACAACGATGATAAGGATAATAATGATAATTGTAATGATGATGTTAAATCAAAATTCAAATCAAATAAAAAAATGACATTGTATCACAGGAACTACAATGAATCAAAATAATATTCCAAATTATCACCAAACCAGATTTGTTCCCATTGATTCTTAAAATGGACATCGGTTAGGCCTATTGCGTGTGCTACATCATATCAATCGATTTTGTTAGTTTGGATTTCTTTATTTTCCGTACTTTTATATGGGATTCCAATCCATACCGTAGCCTGCACGCATCTTGATTTATAAGTCACTATAGTCATTATGATGTAATTGTCTCATATATTTCTAAGTAAATAATCTGAATTAGTAACTATATCAAAAAATTCAAACTACAGTCAAATATAATGTACAATATCTTATGTTTTAGCAATTATATGGTATAAAATTCAACAATATTTATGATTTTATTATGACCTAAAACTATGCATAATGTTTATATTTACCTATATTATAATGTTCATCTACATTTACATTACATGATTTATAGTTGTTACCGAAATAATACAATCCCTCGCTATTATTAGTTGACTGTTATTTTGACATTAAGCTGGCAAAGAGGCCTGTCTCTAGAGCCTCATGCATAGGGATTACAACACTAAATTTAAAGCATATTCTACGGGAACACGACCCCTTATAAACGTGTCAGCGCATTCGTCGTCTGTGTTGAAAACCCCTGTATAATCATTGCACATAAAAATTAAAACTGTTTGATATATGGAAAAGCGCTTATTGTAATAGATTTGGATAATGTTCACGTGCGGAATTGTCGTATTAACTAGTGTTATATCGTTAATCAACAACTGCACAGTGATAAATTGCATAATGTTGTAATTTCATGAGAGAACATTCGTTCATTGCCAACAGATCTATCATCGAACGTGGTCTGACAATAAAAAACACTCGCAAAAGTTTCTACGATGGCTTTGCGGACACAGTAATAATAATAATAATAATAATAATAATAATAATAATAATAATAATAATAATAATAATAATATTAATAATGATGATGTTGATGACACAGTGATGTTGTTGATGATAACGATAATGATGATAATATTGTTGTTGTTGATAATATTGATAATAATAATAATAATAACAATAATAATGGAATAACTGAATACATTTACAATTTTTGTTTGTATTAATCAATAATTTCGATATCACAAATTATTATTATATTATGTATTATATGTTAGTAGTTATTTGCTATATATATATATATATATTGTATATAAACAAATAGATATATGGTATATATATGTATATAGGCCTATAATATAATATAATATTATAATATATTATATTTTATATTATATTATATTATATTATATATTATATTATATTATATTATATTATATTATATTATATTATATTATATTATATTATATTATATTATATACAGGAGCTATATAAGCCTACTATATAAGTTGAATTCTAAGGTACACGTTATTCTGATGCCTTATTTTTCGAGACGGATAGCAGATTGCATAAACGAGCTTCTCTACTTGTAATGTATAGGTTTCTTAACCTTTCTGTGCTATCACTGAATTAGTTCTTATAAATCTGAAATTAGTGTGATTTACTTCACTTGTGTATCTTGATGTATACATCATATTTAAGTGACTTAGGCCTATATTTGAACGCCTTTAGCATTCATTTGACTTAGAATATGAACGTATATATCATCTTCTGTTGATTATTATTATTATTATTAGGCCTATTATTATTATTATTACTGTTTATTATTATTATTATTATTATTATTATTATTATTATTACTTGTTGTCATCCTTCTTCTCATCTGTTATTTTCATTTATTTTTTACTTACTTGTCCCGCTTCGAATTCTCCAATATCTTCTGTATTGCCAACGCCAGCCATCATGGCACTGATCATCAGCGCAAACAAAATCGTAGGCCTATACATATCTTTTTTATCTTTAGTGTCTCTTTCGGATATTTTTTTATCTGAAAGTAAAAATTAGGAGAAATGATTAACTGATCTATGTCGGCACATTTGTCCGATATTTTCAACGTTATAGAAGGCCAAGTTCTGTAACCCGGGACAGAGAGCTAGCTGGGACAGCGTCTTAGACATTATTGTTAGTTCCATGGATCTTAAACTTGATTTGATAAACACACTATTGGTTGATATAATGGCGAATTAGATCTCTTAAATGGGCTCGTGGGAAATTTGACATTGCAGATTAATTGAATAAAACGGTTAAAGGATTCCTAACTCACTCTTTATGCATATGAGTTGTTTTCTTTCTCAGTTTTCCAATTACGATCGATTTTTGAGTGTTTAAGACATCATTGTAGGCTCTGGTTCAAATTAGTAACAATATTCTTAGACACTACACTCACTTTACTGGTATATTTGTTTTTAAAAACTGACAGTTACCAGAATAATACATACTCTCACTGAACAACCGCTTTGAAAATGGTTAGGATCAATTACTTGGTGACAGAGAAATCAATTTCATTTATCCTTATTGAAGTCCTCTGATTTCAGTCGTGTGTATAATTTAAAAAAAAAAAACCTATATCATGATTATTTGTCTATCCTTTATACCCTGTCTTACCCCTATCTTACAGAAACGTACGAAACGTGGTAATATATAGATTTTGTTTGCTCATACAACGTTCATAATATTCTCTTATTAATGAATATATATGTTTAAAAGTGTACTGTTATGGTTAGCTGAACTCGCTTGCGATGCGTTGTACACGTACGTTAGTCTCTAAATCAAATACACGACCTCATCCGAAACAAATTGTTGTTAATATAGTGTCCCGTAACTGTCAAAAACACCTCATAAGCTAAGCTTTCCTAATTCTAGATGTGGATTTAAAAGAGGATTTCAATTGAGGAAAATTGTATTTTTTTAATCACGTTACGTGAGTAAATTAACGTCAAAGATATGTTGAAACGTAACCTTTCCTAAATGATCGTTGGGTCCTATATCATCAGGTTATAGACATGACGTCACATACAATGAGGTGTAAATAGGGACATTTTTAATAAATTTAAAATAATAATAATAATAATAATAATAATAATAATAACAATAATAATAATAATAATAATGATATAATAATAGTAACAGTAATAATAATAATAAAATAATAATAATAATGCAATCAATGGAGATTTGTAGCATGCCACATGGTAATGATAATAACATTAATAATGATAATAATAATAATCCGTATAGTCAAATATTATAAAATGTATCAGTTATTTTTCTTTCAAATAACTTTAAATCAGATATGCTTTTGTTTGTTGATGCAAATAACACGTTTTTAGTTATCTTTACTTACCACTAACTATAACATACATACTTATAGTAGGCAAATGTATATATTATACATAAATACATATAGGCATATATATATCTCTTATACACATCTATATATATATATATATATATATATATATATACATTAACTATTCAGGATTCTCGAAAATTGTATTAATAAAATATTGTTATTATGCCTTGTCCTTTTTTCCTGATGTATTTAATTTAGGCCTAAGTTGTTTTGAGGGGAAACGAATCGATAACGATTTGATTTATTCAGGATACATCTGTCTTCATCAACACTAATGGACTTAATTTGTAAATATAATCCATAAAATTGAAAAAAAAAATACTGAAATATATAGTGGTTTACTCGCACTACCACTTGATTATGGCGCATAAAGTGGTTCACTACGGCTAACATGTGCGTCTGTTTACAAATGAGGCTACGTGGCGTACCACAGACAATAGTATGTAGATATTAGCTCTGGATGTTTCATTTTATTGTACAATATTGATGAATTTATTAAAATATAATACCTTTTAAGTCAATTCTTTGATTTAAAGTGGTTCAGTAGCGACTGCAATGCATGTATCGCGCGTAAAATATTTCATAAAAGCCAGCGTGCGCGTCTGTATGCAAATGAGGCTACGTGGCGTAACACAGCCAATGATATATAGATATAAATCTGGATGTTTCATTTTAATGGGCATTATGTGGATGAATTAATTAACGACAGAACCACTTTAGTGCTGCGTTTGAATAGTTTTCACAAAACACGGCATTGAATCTAGTAAAGTGTTTTGTCATAATGTACAGTAATTTTATGCCGCTACCGTTTTTTTAATCTAGTAACATAATGAAATTCATTATCGACATAATATTCAATAATGTTATTATTTGTCGTATTGCTTACGTAACTTTATAGACGCTATATTATTATCTAAATGTGTATGTAGCTGATTTTGAAATCTACGTTTTTTGGTGCATCTTCTACCTTCAACTTTTAGATAAATTGGGTTCACGTTGAGATCATGTTAACTTGCGTATACATGCCACGTGACATTTTGTATGTTTAATGAAGTTGGCTCCAGTGATAATGTAAAAATAGCAGACAGCTTTTGTAAAAGTTGCGCTGTGAATACATGATATGAACTTAAAAAAAGATAACCCTTAATGAATATATAGTATGGTATTTCTCGTATCGTTATCTTTGAATCCTCGATGTGATGTTGATTGGTGTGAGTTTCTTAGTTAAAAGTTAAAACAAGCAAACAATAGTCTATATAAACATATATTGTAACACAGTTACTAAAATATCTTGTACAGGTCCAAAATTTGAGATCTTAAAGGTATCTAGGACCTAAGTCTATACCATAGGCCTATAGGCATAGGTTTATTATGAATATTTAATATATTTTGAACGAAACGTATAAAATAATAAAACATTATTATAAATAATGTAAGGTTTTAAAATCCACATGTGAACGCATGAGAAAGTAAACAGTTGTTTTTTTATGTTTGTGACGTCACTATCCAGCAACTAATTTAGCGTATTGTCTATGTAATATTACCATTCAGTACACTTTGTTGTTTAGTTTTCTCGAGCATTTTGTTTTCACAGTTATCGTCAGCCTTTAATCTATCATAACATATTAAATGATTAAATAATTAATCAGCAGAGAGACACGATTTAAATAATGCAAGTATGAAATTTCGTTAGGTCTATACGAATGGACGTTACATGATTGTGTTTGTATTGACAAATGCACGCTGGAGAGCACAGAAGTTTTTTTTCACTGCTGTTAGAGATGCGGTCTGATGGTTAAGGTGCTTGTCCTGTAATCGCACAATTCTGGATTCAAATCCTTCAAAAGCCAGGATTTTATTCTCGCAGTTCCACTCCTATAAAGACCGGTGCAGCTACCTTCTCACGCACATGCATTCGTGGCAGCACATAGCTCTTTTGTGCGAAAGATTTACTAATCACTTTCGAAATTTGTGGCACTTACGCCAAATAATATATAATCTTTATATATATATATAATTTTTTGCCACGAATGAAAAATTTAACGAAAGCTATTCGCTTACGGACCAGGGACGTAGCCAGGATTTTGAAAGGGTGGGGGGGGGCCGTTATGTGAGGTACGTAGTACTGAGCTGTAATGGGGTGTTCCCCTTCCTACGGCTGGGGACGCAAAGGTCCGGGGGGCGAAGTCCAATGGCCCCCTGGGAGGTAGCGCACTCTGAATTTTGAAGGACTATTTTGAGATGATAAATGAAAATTGCAATAGATGCATCATAAATAAAATATTATTAAGCCAAACAATAATTCTATTAGTAACTCAATAGTGGCGGATCCAGGAATTCGAAAGAGAAGTAACCCAGGGAGGGACTTTCACAGATTGAGCGTCCACCCACTAGGGCTGAGGTAAGAAAATTTATGATTAGGGCACCTTTAGATGCCCGGAAATTACACTCTTGACTTAAATTTGAATATAATTTCCCCTTTTTTTTTGTTTCCCTAAAAAAAATGTAGGTTTGGGGGTGGGGGTGCTTGAACCTACCACTGCTTAAAACATTCTTTATCCAAAATAGTTATAATCACGAAAAATGGGCATGAAACACCAGATCACATCCTGAAAACAAATTTATGCACCCTCCCCTCAGCATTCACTAAGACATACTCTGAGTCACGTGCCGACTCGATTGAGTTTAATGTCATACCCATGGAAGGGCGCAGACCTGTTTTAAAAGGTTGGGGTGAGGAGACATTTTGTGACTCTACACCCATCTCATGGTTGATGCCGAGGTGCGGAAATTTGTGGAAATAGTACGTCTAGATGGCCAGAAATGACACTTTTAGTAAAATTCATCACCATCACTTCACCATTTATAGTCAAAATAAGCGCCAACAAAATTTCCATGATCTTTTATCAGGGAATTTTCGGCAGCCATAAAGATCTTATTAATATGTGTGATGTGCCATAGGAAACAAAAGCCGTGATTCCACAACGACCTCAGCCCCACCACGGTTGGGGCTGAGGTGAGCAAATCTGAGGAAATAGCACCTCTAGATGGCCGGAAATGATATTAACATGATAGTAAAATTCATCATCATGCCATCACCATTATAGTCAAAATGAAGCGCCAGAAAATTTCTCATGATCTTTTATCAGGGATTTTCGGCAACCATAGTGATCTAATTAATATCCAGGACAACTTAGGCCTAAGCTTTAACTACTATAATAATTATGATCAACAAATCACAACTTTTTTGTCGCCTTTAGCACAATTTTTAATACTATTAATATTATCACTTATTATCATTATCACCATCATCATCATCATCGTCATCATCATCATCATCATCATCATCATCATCATCATCATCATCATCATCATCATTATTATTATTATTATTATTATTATTATTATTATTATTATTATTATTATTATTATTACCACTAGTAGTAGTAGTAGTAGTATATTTAAAAAAAAATTAGAAACGCTTGCAAAAAGATAAAAACCAAACTGAACCATACAGTATCACCTTTTTGTATCTTAAAATATATGGCCTGGGATTTATGGATTTTTGTATTATCGTGTATAGTGATTGATCTAACGAATATTCCACTGGGTTACTATCAGGTTAGCGGGTGACTTTATGTATTGATAGACGTTTATGGTGGGTTTCTGTGACAGCACGGGTCACAAACCTATAGAAGAAGGAGCCAATTAAAAATTGTACAGCATTTAAATCAACACCAAACTATATGTATAACGTGTGCTGATGCATATTTACATATTTTAGAAGTCTTCATTTTGAGTAATACAAGAATATTGGCATGCACAGTTCCAGCTACGAATAGCTTATATTGAAAGAAAAGTAGATGCCTACTGATACATTGCCTCCGACTCCTTTAACTTTATAGGACTGTAATGTATATCACAAATAACACAGTTTGGCATCGCATATTAGGAGTTTAAAAAGCGCAAACATAATGAATTAAATTCCTAGAACGTATAGACAGAGGAGGACAAGGATGAACAAGCCCTTGGTTTGTTTTTAATTGCACTCAGCTCAAACTAACATATTTTGTACACGGAGCTAAAATTCGCTTAGAAGCGGTATGCAATAAACAGATTATGATTATTAATATTATTATTCAATGAAATTCAAAAGTTTTTTTAAATTAAATTTAATTGTAAATATTTTGCTATGTCATAATGTGTATTTTTATATAAATGATAATCTAATTGTTGTAACTTGTGATATTTTGATATTTTATTAAGTAAAATAATAGGATTAAGCTATTTGATGTAATTACTTTTATTATTTTTCTAGTTTGTAAAATAGAGTAAACATTTTTTACCTAAATAGTTTTATCATTTTTTCAATTCTATAATGTTTTACGGTTTTGTATTTCTGTGTTTTTAAATGTATTAAATGTATTCTCATTAATTCAACGTTAATGCTGCCAGTTGAGATCAAATAAAGTTGAAATTGATTATCATTATTATCGTCATCATCATCATCATCATCATTATTATTGTTAATAATAATAAATATTATCATTAAGAAAGCTGTGCTGCGATTTATTTTAAATTTTTACTATTTAACTTTTTCTATTTGCCTTGGTCGTATTTGCTCGTTTTTACTTATATATTTATTTTATGTATTCTTAAATCAGTGGAGAAACTTTGTACAGCAATTTAGTTTGCTTTTTGTTTATCCTGTCTCTGATTTTTGGTATTGTTATTTCTGTACGTTTTGTTTTTTGTTAGACGAAATAAATGAAATTAAATTAAATGAAAAAGAAAAGCTTAGCATGTTTACATTTTGTAACATACATAACACAATACAAACGGACTTTGAAGCTTCGTATGGCGTCACATTGGCAACAGTCATATCTATAACGAAACATGCTTCTAAATTGGGAAAATGTAAAAAACACTTATGTTTCTGTTGCAACTGTGCTCCTTAAACCAATATACGAAAGGTTACACAGTATAAAGAAAGATACAAAGTCTTATCCAGACGTTAGTCCAGATTAAGTAAATTGCACAGAACATTACTGTTCTCCGAGGATCTCCACTTTTATATAATTTAATCATCTCAATATGGTACAAGCGTTTTTAATATCACGATATCTGCATTTCCATTCGACAATTCTCATATATTTTTTGAGTTAAGTATCAATTTAAAGTAATTTTTGAAATTAAGTAAGACATTTTGATCCGAGAAGTAACAGACCCCACAATGAAATCGTATACTGTATAAAATGTTATGCCTATGGGATGTTCTGTAAATGAGGAAGACCTCTACCGTACCTTAGTTTTTATGAGTTTCATAACGACACGGTATGCAACAACAAATTTATACAGAACCCTACCCAGATTTTCTAGACTATATGATTTCCTTTAAAAAAATATCATGATAAATAATTTTTTAAAAAAAGATACACAGGTCTATATGCAAGAAATAATGATTGGTCTATTATTTAAAAGCTAGGCATACTGAGCTAATAAATTTGAACATTAAAATGTAGGTCTAATGTTTGTATCACTTACTTGGAATAATTTGCTAAGTTGCTACCTTCAATGAACCTTTCCGCTAAGCCCCGCCCCTTGGACAATGTTGCTTAGGCCTCACAAAAATACAATAGGGAGCTTTCGATTGCACGACGACGGTATGACGTAGAACGTAATGACGTCACTAAAAGTCACCTGCGCATGCGAGAACGTTAAGGTCACCTCGTCGAGTAGATTCATCCGGAACGCAATTTGGTCAAATCTACGTATGCAGAGAACGTAGGACGCCACGTAGGACGGTCACGCATGAGTGATTCCGTTCTAGCGTCGCGTGTCGTCGCACAAATCGAAAGCTCCCTAATGTTAACGTACTAACACGTGCATTTGTAGGTCAACACGTGTGTTTGCGGGACAAGTGCGTTTTCAAGGCGGTGTCCTGATTAGATTGCCCTGACAATTGTGATAGACCCTAAATCTTATTTATATCGAAACCTTATTGCAGAAATACCAGGATAGTGTCCGCTGGGGGTATAGTTTTACCAGTACTTAAGTTAGATAAGTGATCATGTTACTCATTATGCATGGGGCTTCATGATGTAAAAAAAATATAATGTTCTTTAATTCTGTTTTGTAGTTTTTGTCATACAAAATTCCTACCTACCAGAATATTTCAAATGAACTGTTGTCTGTCAGTTTTATTTATAATATTGTTTGATGCAATAATAGTATTAAAAAAAAAACAACTTAATGAAGGTTATACATATGAATTTGAATTTTGCAGTGTAAAAACAATTTTATTCACCAACCTATTGGTCATCATAATGTTTTAATTAAACTTTAATTCAAGTCTGTTCAAACATTTAATGTTTTAACCGATTTTTTTTATTATTTTACTACAAGCGACTTTAATGGGAATGTACCATATATATTCTGCCGGAGCTGTCAACGTTATCGATCATCGCACATTACGCTGTCTATGTAAGCATTGATTGAACATCTAAATCATCACGTTAAGGGATTTCCATTAACCAAGTCCACTTTAATGGCAGCACTATATTTATTTATAAACTGTGTACTTTTGTAGAATCCACTAACCGTGTTTAACCCGTGATTAGTTTCGTTTAGGTGGTGTGTTTAAAATAAATTATTAATACAGTTTAGAGACAAATACAGTTCAGAGACAAAGAACAATTCGAGATCGACGCAACGGAGAAAAGTGATACAACTCAACTGATAAATAAAGAAGATAAACCATATAATAGTTTGATAAAACTTCATCGGTTTTCACAATTAAGTAGGAAATTATTCTTTTGGGTAAAACCACTACGGTTACAACAACCGTATGATTACAATAAAAATATAAGCATAATGATTTTACCCAAAAGAATATTGCATATTATTTAACAGTACGCAAGGTTGTAGCTCGGACTCTCAACTCTGTGCAAGTCCTTTGCGTCCTTAGGCAAGGCACTTTCGTTTGTCTCTCTCTACCCAGGAGAATAAATAGGTACCGGCATATGCCTGTGAAGTTAAAACAGACTTGCTGTGTGAGAGAAGTGGTGAACCTCCCATAGCCTTACACAGTATGGCTAAAACGCCAAAAGAAAGAGGGAAGGCCTGGGCACTCTGGCCCGTGAGTACAGAGCTTCAGATTTCGATCTTAAAAGAAAGGCGCAGTATAAATGCATCCTTGTACTAATGCCAGCAATCACATAACCATCAGTAAGACTGCAAATCCAAACTGCTCTAATGTTCTACAATAACATTATAATATACTTTCAACATTTTGATTTTCCGATCGTAAGCTCATACATGACAGTTAAAAAGGACATGCAGCCCATAAAACATTCTGATTATTATTCTGTGTACACAATTCAAATTTAATTTGTTATCGCATACATCAACCAGTGCCAAGTTTTCTGCGGATAAAATTTACTTCCATTTAATTTAATTTTTTACACAATACAAAGTGTACTGTACATTGGTAGCGAGGTCACTTCACACTCTCAGATTCCTCTTCTTTAACGTTTAAAGTTAGCCCTATATATCATTATAACATTACCGCATTTAAAAGTTATTATAAGTTATGTACAGAGCGTTACCACAGTACGATTTAGAGTTTATCTCTTCACACGTGTTACATTATATATATATATA
>NW_022756705.1:410310-425766 GCF_011630105.1 Anneissia japonica
TATAAGAGACAGATATATATATATACCGTTAGCAGGTATTACTGTAATGTAAAATAAGATAAAGAAAGGTATGGTAATCGCAATCTTCAGATAGCCTAAGATAAATATTGATCGAATGTTATATCAGAAATAATTTTTTTTAGACAGCAAAAGAACGTTTATGTTATAAATGCGATCTGAAAAGGCAAACATCAAGTTATTTTAAGCGTTAAAACTGTTTCTAGGCAAAATTTTTAATTATATGCTATATTCGGACTTATGTTAAATTCTATAGTTTAGTATCCGTATGTCGAGTCATCATCAAGGTCGTACTTATTAAAGCATTTAGGACGAAATTACATTAATAAACTTGTAGAGTCCTAATTATACCTTATAAGGCTAACTGAATATTAGCTGATGGACTAATGTTCAGTGGCCGTCTATTGTATTGTTATAAGCTTTATCAAGAGCCTAGAGAGATATGGCCTAATTCCAATTGCCATCACTACTGAGGGTATATAATTCTGAAAGTAGTTCGACGCATCGTAAAACATTAGATTTAATTTGGCATCTCATTATACTGCAAGTATAATTCTGAAATTAGTATGGTGCACAGTAAAACAGCCAATAAAATTTGACATCTATAAGTCATCGGTTTAAGCTTGTTTAATTGTTCGTTATTATTCACTCATCAGCATCTTCATCGTCATCATCAATATCATCATCATCTTTATCATTTTAATTATCATCATCATTGTCAGAAAGATATCTCAAAAATTACTATAACCAATGTTCCATCTTTAACATTTGCATTGTTGTAATAATTATCATCATAGTTATCATTATCATTGTCATTATCATCATCACCATCATCATCGTCATCGTTATCATCATCATTATAATCATGGTCTCCATCATCATCAAATAATTACCCTCATCATGGAATACATAGAACAACAGATGAATTTTAACATTTTTTATGGCACTATACTAGGGGGTGACTGACAGATGAGCATGGAGACGGAGAATAAAATTAATGTATTACCAGCTAAGCCACCATCTGAAAGGGCAGCAAAAATGTACACATTGACATTATCAAGGATAGAGTTTTATCGAATAATAGCAGAAATACGCCTAGCTAATAGCACTCAATGAGTTTAAGAGATTTGTTTTTTCTAACTTGACAACATGAATCGGCTGGAGGATGTAACCCGGTTGCTAGCAATTTCGACATTGACACATGGAGAAGACGTAGACAATTGTATTGTTTGTATGCACGTTTGTTCATAACAAAACCTACTGTATTTATCACTACCATAAGGTTGAAAATATCAATTTAACAATTATTTATAATAAAAGAAAGGCAAAACAAAAATAGTAATTTGGTACTAACCATACACTTTTGCAATTTTTCCTTCATATTCATTTTTAAGTTTATTTACATTCCTTTAAACATATGTATCTATTTTCCTGGTTATTTTGCACGGAAATGTTACTAAAATTTGTTTTGTAGCTGGTAAAAAGTAAAAAAAAAATCAAAGCAATTATGTATAGTAGTACAGCATAAATATTGGCTCAAAAATTCAATCGTTGTAACGGAGTGCAGTGGCGTTAACCTTGGAAGCAACGTGAGTGAATAGTGGCGCCAAAGCTAGCTACCAAACGACAAATTAGTTTATTAATTCGGTCACACGATCTCACACATTAGAATATATTTACACACTACTCTTATACACATCTAGATGTGTATAAGAGACAGGTATATAATTCTGAAAGTAGTTCGACGCATCGTAAAACATTAGATTTAATTTGGCATCTCATTATACTGCAAGTATAATTCTGAAATTAGTATGGTGCACAGTAAAACAGCCAATAAAATTTGACATCTATAAGTCATCGGTTTAAGCTTGTTTAATTGTTCGTTATTATTCACTCATCAGCATCTTCATCGTCATCATCAATATCATCATCATCTTTATCATTTTAATTATCATCATCATTGTCAGAAAGATATCTCAAAAATTACTATAACCAATGTTCCATCTTTAACATTTGCATTGTTGTAATAATTATCATCATAGTTATCATTATCATTGTCATTATCATCATCACCATCATCATCGTCATCGTTATCATCATCATTATAATCATGGTCTCCATCATCATCAAATAATTACCCTCATCATGGAATACATAGAACAACAGATGAATTTTAACATTTTTTATGGCACTATACTAGGGGGTGACTGACAGATGAGCATGGAGACGGAGAATAAAATTAATGTATTACCAGCTAAGCCACCATCTGAAAGGGCAGCAAAAATGTACACATTGACATTATCAAGGATAGAGTTTTATCGAATAATAGCAGAAATACGCCTAGCTAATAGCACTCAATGAGTTTAAGAGATTTGTTTTTTCTAACTTGACAACATGAATCGGCTCTTTGACATTTAAATTCTTTTTTTTGTCACCTCTAATACACAAGAAAGGACGTCTTCTCCTGGATTGAAATGGATATGTATAGCTATTATCTCAATCATCAATTTACGCGGCATTTACGTTCAGAGTAATATAGAAAGAATCAAGAGACGTTATTATATTACCTTATCGACTAGTTGTCTGTATTCTTTATGTGTATCAAACTTTATTGAGGTCGGATTGCATTACAGTATTCGTATAACGATGTTCAGTAAGGCTACTTATATCTGCGTAATTTACGCTAACTGTGGAAGAAGCTAACGGCGATTATGGTCCCAAGAGATGGATAACAACATTGTTTTTAACGCTAAGAGTGTTACGTGTAATATAGCAGTGGTGTCCCTTTTTTATTTATTTTATATTAGAAGCTTAGTTTAAAAGGCATTTTTCTTTCTTACTTTTCTTCTTGTAATCATGATAATTTAATGATCGGTAGATGTTATTAAAGTGTATATTTATTAATTAGAGTGTATTCATTGTGACAGCGAGGGCTCTCTATCCTCAACGTATTTCCAGTTGGCTCAAAAATAAGTAAGTAAACCTTGTGCGGGAGTTGAGAATGACAATCCATGATTGGTGTGTATACTGTGCTGCACAAGATTAATTGAAAACGCGCTCGTTGGGCGATTAACGCTGACGGTTAGTGTGTGTCGCGTAATAGCATGCATCCTGTTAGTAAGTTGTTTTAATAATACCGTACACGTCATCCACGAGTCCCACGATTGTTTTTCTTGCTACATTCAGTAGCATCCTGTCGCGTCACGTATTTCATATCAGGCTACAGGCGAAAACAGGCTGAATGAAACTATTGACATTACTAACACGTCTGTAAAGACAGGGTATTACAATCTGATACAGATGAACGGAAGATTTTAGTGCTATTAATCAGATAGTCGAATACACCCGTTTTTAAAGTTTTATTAAGATAACGTTAAATGAACAATCAAAGTTATAATAATGAACAAACTGTACTGTGTATGCATTATGCAAACCTGATGGTGATGATGATGATGATGATAAAAATAATAATAATAATAATAATAATAATAATAATAATAATAATAATAATAATGGTAATAATGGTAGGCTAATAATAATAATGAATGTCATAATTATGATGATAAAATGATAACAATATTATTAAAAATAATAATGCTGTTGATAATATTTGGAATACTAATAATAACTCAATAAAATTAAAAAGAATAACATACGATAAGGTAATAACAATTGATAAGTTGTTTAATGGGTGTTATGAATCGAATATGAATCAAATTTGAATGGAAAACATGTTTTTCTAACAGTTTAACCGAGAAGAAAACACCTGCGTAAAATGGAAATGAATGTTGAAGAAATACATTCATATTCTTTTACAGAGGATATTGGAAGAAAATGTCACTGACAATTACAGTCTTAAGTTTCATCGTACGTGACTTCTTAAAAGATGTAAAACATTATAAACAAAATATTTAGACATTCATAACAATAATAATGCGTACTATACGCTAATCTACATTAATTTATCACTGTCGAACGTTTTCCCCCAATAATGTGCTAACGGACATTACTCTCCTTTTTAAGGCTACATCCTAATTTCTAGGACTTTCCTTGTGGCGTGGACGACTTAGCGCCCACTTTAATCTAGAAAGCATTCGCTATTAAATGCTGCAATTATGTGTACTATATAACACTGGTAGGCCTATCGCCCGCGGTAGAATTTGTACTGTATTATAGCACTGGTATATTGCCTGGGGTGGAACTGTATTATTAAGATAGCGTACCTGCGTTTAACAATATTATTTACAGTACAAGCGTTAGGCAATTGAAGTTAACGTAACTTGCGGCTTCTATTGATTATCTCCATATTAGCTTGTCGACTTCAAATGGGTTTACTTTTTCATTCCAGATTCGTTAACCGTATCACAAGTACATGTGAACGCGTCGCTTCTTGGTGAAAGAGTCCGTAGTGATTCTAATAGCAAGATGCAATAAATAGTGTTTGCGCACAGGCGGTGACTGGGATATTCAGACTCCCCTATATCAATGATAGCCTACTTCATCGGATCTTTAAAATAAATATACTATAGCTTCGGTTTCAATGCCACCGTCCCTGACTGTTTTGACAAAAATAATGAAGTACTATATATATATATATATAATATATACATATAATATATATATGTGTGTGTGTGTATATGTATGTATATATATATATATATATATATATATATATATATAGGCCTATAAAGAGATACTATAACTTCTCAGCAAGCCAGTTTTAGCCTAACCATTGATAAACTATATGCAAGCAAAAATGTCATTTGTATGACATAATGTATATAGGGGTATTAGACCTATCGTTTGTGGTCTATAGCAGCATGACACTCGCCTTAATTGCAAGTTCGAATCCCACCATGATCGGCATATGCTTATTATTTTTAAATGTATTTCCTTCACATCCAACAGCAAGTACACTTGCCACTTACAGGATGAGGATGATGCTTTATAAACTAAGTCTCTTTATGACTCTTAGGGAGTGGAGTTGGTTTTAGTCGTGAGAAAAAGTCCTGCTGTGACAGGAATTGAACCCATGACCCTGGGATTAGAAGGCAAACATCTTGACCACAGTGGCGGCTCTAGGATATATTTTCTGGGGCTGAGCTGTCCGACAGGGGGGACTTGGGCTGGTAGGTCCGAGCTGGGGAAGGGTTTGAGAGGGTGTTCCCTTTCCCAAATGTTTTTTTTTTTTTTAGAATAGGAACCTTTGGGTGGCCAGAAATGACACTCTCTGATTGTGACAGACATGTGTCGGCTTGGCGTGGGCCTATTTTTATATATTTTTAGTCCGACTGCCCGACGAGCTCTGTCCAATGGGGGAGGGGGCTTGACCTGTCCGGTGGGGCTTAAGCTCCTGCTGCATCCTCCCCCCTCCGCTGGCGCCGCCACTTCTTGACCACTAAGCTATCCAACTCCACTCGATTATAACATCATATGTTCCTAATAGAACACTCTTTATCATTGTCCTCATAATCCGGATCATTGGCTACTCGTTCAAACTCACCCCATCGACAACCACCCAGCGACAACCAATATAGTATTTAGAACCGTAAGCGTTGTCAATGATGACAAACAAAATCCCATAAGTTATCAAAAAATCCAGATTAATGCAATCAAACAAAACGGCATTGGTGGTGAGGTGAAAGGACATGAAGCACTACAAGCGAAAAAATTGAAAAACACCTAAATTTTGCTCTTATATTAAACATCAGATCCTCTTTATTTGCAAAGAAAAAAAAAACCCGATGTTTATACGAGTCTCGAAAAATGATTAGCACTGAATGAAAGAATGAAAGCCTGTAAACCGAGGCCGGGGGGGGGTGCAGGGCCTCCCCCGTCCGCCAGCCCCCGTCGGAAAGAAAAAGCACAATCCGTCGGGGAGGAAAAAAATGTATTTTCTACATAGGGCCTATTAGTAGACTCTAAAATCGATTAAATAACCCGTTGAAACCCCCAAATTGTCAAAATTTTCGGGGGATTCGCCCCCTGGACCAACCTTTTAATCGAAGCTCGACCACGCCCACTTTGCTTTCGTCGGAGAAATCTGACCCATCGTCGGGGTATCGGCCCCCTATCGGGGACCTCCCTCCACCCGTCGGGCAAATCTTGGTGCCACCCCTGTTTGAGGCTCATTAATTTTTGTGAAGCTCATGTTCTTGATAGGGAAACCAACACAAACCTTTATCTTTAAAGATTTCTCTAAAGTATGTTTTTAGATATCTGATTTTGAAAGATGGAAACCTTTAAAGTCAGGCTCCGGAGGAAAAATTTTTTTTGATATGTTGTAGAACTGATTTTTCTAAGACAGAAAAAAGTTGTTTGACGAAAAACTTGGGAACGGTGAATGAGATACAGATTTTTTAATATTTAAAAACTGGGGGATTAAGGTGTAAAAATGGGCAGTACGCCCCTTTTCCCCCAGTTTTTAAATATTAAAAAATCTGTATCTCATTCACCGTTCCCCAGTTTTTCTTCAAACAACTTTGAGCCTGACTTTTAAACAGTGTAGCTTGTGTGTGTGAAAACCCACATGAGAAAAAACTCTACCAGCGAGTAATGAATGAAATCAAAGATGCAGAATTCCCAATCTCCGTCTCCCCAGAAAGTTCAAATCTGCTCTATTTCTGCAAAACAATTTAGTTCGCCTTACAAATATTAAAGCAGACAAATTTTCCAGACCTCTGGACTACATATCTTCTAAAGAGACATTTACGGGATGTGTAACAAATAGAAAAAGACAGCTATGAATGATGCAAACTATCTATCTTACTTAGAATAATGTCATACTGAGACCAATACACTGGGCGATATGAACGTGATGGGGATATTATAAATAAACTCAGTAAATTATCAGCAAGCTAGGGGGTCCATGCTAATGTGGAAAGTCAATTAATTGAACAGTTTCAGCCTGTATTGTATGAGTTTATTTATAACATACCGTATACTCTCCAAGATGCGCTAATTAACTTGAACAATAAAATCCAATATTTGAATTCGTTATTTGGTATAGGTCTATTTAAGTTATTAG
The DNA here is from genome assembly GCF_011630105.1 of Anneissia japonica. Lineage (NCBI taxonomy): Eukaryota > Metazoa > Echinodermata > Crinoidea > Comatulida > Comatulidae > Anneissia > Anneissia japonica. The sequence continues at coordinate 417,356 of NW_022756705.1, forward strand.
CTTTATATTAAAAATCAGAATGAAAAAAAAAATGTTCATAGTCAATTAATTAGTAAAGAATACCTGTTCAATCTTTTATAAAATTGGCTCGTAAACTGTATAGTAATTGAACTAAGGAATTTGTGGTAAGTCATCAGAAACAATTTTCATCCATAGTTTCATTGAAACATGTTCATAACTGCAGACAGATCTTTATTATGCAATGATGGATAAAACACAGGTTGTGACGTTCGATTGGATTCGCGTTTGAAAGGAAAATACCAGTACTGAGCACACGCAGATAGACTGTAGGCGCAGCCGAGAAAAAGAGTTCGAGAGAGTTACATTAACAAACAATCGCCTCTAATTCCCTTGCGAATATATCGACATTTATGAATTATCAACTACAAAATGACGCTTTGAATGTCATATTCTGTAAATCATTCAATCTACTGATGAAAGGGGTCTGAAGATGAATTGTAGCCGTCCACGTGGAAGGTTATCAGGGTCAAAGTGAGTTTCCCACAGTTATATGATATATTTCCCCGTATCATGGAAAGTATTCACTTTATAAGGCATAATTCGTACGTGATTGACTGTGTCGATTCAGTTACACGCTTTACCCCTTGTTTCTTACGTAATTTGTCATCGAAAGGAAGCGTTGATGACATGTTCAACTACAGAAAACATCAATGTCTTTTTACACTTAAACCACCATTTTAATGTGATTGGCAACTGATGCAGGTGTATGTACGGCAATGCAATATTGACAGTTGGCAATGTAAACAGTAATGTGACAAAAGAATAGATAAATGAATAAAATCTGATGTAATTAATCATTATTATTTACTGGTTATGTGATAATTGAAATAGGAAAAACTGCATTGAATATAAGCAACAAGTATTATTTTTATAAGATATTTATAAAGAAAAACAAAACGATTATCGCAATAATAATTTTGTAAATTATTATTATATTTGTTGTCATGGATACCAGACTTATGGCAATATATTACACATGAAAAAGGAGAGGAATAAAAAAAGAATATGAAGAAAAAGAAACAAAGAGAAAGAAGAAAACAAACAGAAGAAAAAGGAAATAAACAGAAGGCGTGAAGTAGGAAGAGGAGACAAATAAGAAGAGAAAAAAGAAGAGGAGTAAGAAGAAAAGAAGAAGAAGAAGAAGAAAAATGAATAGAAAGATGAATAGAAAGAGTGAAGAAAACGAAACAGAGGAAAATTCAGGAAGAATAGGACGAAGAAAAAATACTATGACGAAAATAAATAAGAATAACGAGAAGAAGAATAGAAGAAATAAAAAGAAGGAGAATGAAGGACAACAAAATGAGAAATATTGTAGACAAAAGAAGAAGTAGAAAAAAAAGATAAAGAAGATGCAATACTATTAATTTAACGATTTCACAAAATCCATTGTCTTTTTTAATAATATAAAACGTTATTTTTTATTAATCAGTATATACATTTATGTGAGCTTTAAACGTAATTTTATTTGAAAAAACATTTTACCTAACAGTTTAAGTGACAACAATAGCCTAAGATGGATTGAAACCTTTTCTGTGTACTGGAAGAACATTATCAGTTTCAATTGCTGTCTTAAAGGTGTACAAATGTAATTATTCAACATGCTATGGATCAAAGTGGAATGTTTGATATACCGTTTCACGTTTCGTGAATGGGCAATATAAATGGAGTCTCGTACAGTCATAATTGATACAAATGACATACTCTAGCATACATCGTTAAAATTGACAATATATTGACTTTGAAACACAAACTGAACAGAAATCATGAAAACCAAATAATCGAGAAATGATTTTACACGAGAGAGCATCACACACAAATTTCCGACAGAAGAAAAATTGGAGATGACATGAAATCTTAACTAGCCTATTGTTAATGTCAAAATTAGCTTAATCAGATGGCGGGGAAAAAAGCAAGAGTCAGATGTTACAGACACATGAAAGATCGATCTGATGTAAATGTTACAGTATCCGCACTCTTTAATACACAGGATGGTTCGATTTGCACGGGACGAGTTTACATTAAACCATAATTTACCTATGTGCGTTGCAGACTTTATGACAGAACGTTTGAACAGAACACATTATGAACATTTTGTAGGCCACAGGTACATTACTTCAGTGCCATTTAACGAAGATTCATTATGATTTATATTTCAATATAGAGATGTCATATTAGTTTTATAGTTCTGTAGCTTCCTCCACCCAACTAAATGATCCTATTCACGTCAAGTGTAGGCCTACTAATCAATAACAACGATCGAGCCTCTAAAGGACGTTCAGGGATTTACAATTAAAGCACGGCTATGGCAAAATAATTCGAAAATCTCACTTTCGGTCTAAAAACTTTATTGGCCGGATTAAAACGGCTATTCTTGTCAATTGGTTGTCAACTAATTGCGAATGGATATCTCACATTTTTGTTTATGCTTTTCAAAACAGGATGTAGGTCTATTGTATTTTGATGGAAACGTAATAGACGCACTTGGGAGCGAAAAGTGATGGTTTGGACACAACATTAATAAAAGCAAACCTCACAATAATGAACTTATCAAAAACCATTGGTAATTAATATTATCCGTTACATTAGCTATAGTTGTATCGCAAGGACACTCATTAGGTTCGTGGTGATGATGAAGATCGAAGAAAAATTGATTATTATATGATGATGATGATGATGCCTCGTGATGATGACGTTAATGACAATGAGGATGGTAGTGATAATAATGGTGCTTGGAATTATGTTAATGTTTATGTTCAATAACAAATTGTCCTGGGACAGTTGCGGATTCAGAATGTTGCTGGGGTGCGGGAGGAGTGGGCCCAAAGATCAATGATGGATTTATGGTCCGTCAAGGAGTTTTTATTATGACTATGCCTCCTGAGTTATAGGCATTTAAATTTTCGGATCGAAAGGCCTACCGAACCGATCAGAACTTGGATCCACCACATTGGCTTAGACCCCAAAATACTCCAAGAAATTTGATAATGGTGATGACGAAAACGACGATGACAAAAATGATGACGATTATAATGATGATGATATGGCTTTGAACGTGGTGGCTGGGATGGTGCTTGGTGGTAAAGGATATGGTGATCGTGATGTAATAAATATCAAGAAAGTGTTGATATTGTACACAACTATAATAATAATAATGTTGATGATGGTTAAATAATATTATTACTATAAGATATTAGGAACTGCAAACTCGCCAAAGTATTTTATTTCACGTTTACATTGATTTTAAATTTTCTTGTTCAATCAGCAATTCATGAAATATGATGTTTGTTTAAGATGCAATGTCAAATATAAGTTTTAGCAATTTGAAATAACATTGTAAAAAAAAGTTGCATCCGATGCCTGCGGCACTTTGCCACTGCTGTATATATTAAACATACCACTATACGAGCAAATATTGTGCGGCACGCGTCAAACCGCTGCAATGTGTAATTAGCCAAATCATAACGCATAAATATGGTCAGGCGTTATGTTCTGCTATTGTTTGTGTCATTATATGGATAATGGTATAACAATAGCGAAGTTTTGATAATATAACCTCATTACATGTCAATAAGTGCCATTTTAACGAGAGGATGACTACGTCATCATATCTTTGAATACTATGCAATTTGTTACGGCGTATCGATTATCGGATAAACCGGTGTCACATAGAAAAATAATATCTAAGTCACTCGAATTAATGAGCGCATTTGATTGGCAGTAAGGTCTGCTAACCCTTCTACATTCAATTTAAAACTCAGTTGACGACTGAGTACCGTACCGTACAAGATAGCGGTGATATCAATAATAGAAATTAAAAGGTAGGAACAGTAGAGACAGTACTTTTAGTTTGAGTAGACAGTGGTTTGTCAGAGACATCGAGACTTTTCCATTAGAGTGTGTGGTATTGATGATGCTGATAATGCTCCTAATGATGTTGATATAAAATATACAGACTATGGTAAAATCTGGGGGAAAAAACCCCAAAATTTATTTGAAAATTGTGCATTTCAATTCATTCATTCAGTTATTCGACCTCAAGATTACAATAACAAAAACATGCAAAGATTAAAAATGACAGAAAAATTATTGGAAAAACATATTAACATACATTAAACAGGATAACCCAAGAAAACCAATAGCAGGTTTATTTCCATTGGGTCCTGGATTTTCAAAGGAATTAAAAGGCTTTTAACTTAATAATAATAATAATAATAATAATAATAATAATAATAATAATAATAATAGGGCCTAATAATAATAATAATAATAATTACAATTTGATAATAATAACAACAACAATAATAAGGTAATTATAATTGTAATACGTTATTTCGAACAACAGCAGTCCATACCGTACCATGCAGCAAATACCGTAGCTCTTTACGTTTGTATTTTTTTTTATATAAAAAAAAATAGTAAATTATACACAAACCGCTCTCAATTAGTCGATCGCACGAGGCTATGGACTGAGTTGAGTTATCGGCTTAAACCTACAGTATGCATACTTCGTCATCAATGGTGAAAGTCACGGTCAGAAACAAATATACAGTGCTGATAAATATTTTTGCTTTACAAAATATTCTTAGAAAACCAGAAGGCCTATATATTTATATGTTGATTGCAATAGTGAACGTAAAGCATTTTTAAAGTGATAGAAATAATCTACATCTGTAATGTTCCTCATTTTCACACTCATCATTCATAATGATTCTTTAGAACCTAATTGTCGCTTGAAAAATATTTGTTCGTAATCTCTGCAAGCGTAATCATTTTTACGCGAGAATAATGGTCTGATCTTTATCGGCCAAATAGTTTGGTCTTCGGCCAATGGGCTCCGAAAATAAATCGAACACGTAACTTACCTGGTCTGGTGTCAGGCTATCAATGGATTACTGTCCGTAGAGAAATCTCCTGGTGTATGTGACTCTTGCGAGTGAGTTTACAAGTATGAATCCTTTAGAAAACTTGGCTTCCTTTTCATCCATGCGCGACCGTCCTATTGGTCAGCGTTTCGTCATCGATTACGTCACAGGTTATGCGCGAGTATAAGACTCTTTTTTTCCATACACCTTTTGTTACTAACTGAAATTTGAAGTTCGGCGTTCACCTTTGCCGGCTAATTACACCCTGCATCATCTCTCAGTATCGGGCGCGTATCTATTGACTATCTCTACGATTCATTTGATCGCGCCATCGACAGAATATAATAGTTGACAGATTCAAAATGAAAACGTCAAACAAACAGCTCGCAGGTTTATTAGTTTCAAGTCGAAGATTTGGTGGACGAATAAATCACAAAGGGCTTTCGTTTCGGAATAACTAACCGACTAATCATTTATAACGATGCGTTGCAAAGTCAATGTACTTAAATAGGATACAATCAATACCATTGAATATGGTATACAATAACATTTTCAGACGGTGCCGGTCCTAAACTTAATTATACAGAATGTGACAGTCGAGTAATTATTAATTTACAGACACTATTATGAACTGGTTTACTCAATTTGTTTTCGCTTCCGATAAATGTCGGTAGTAAAACTTGACTTTGAATTACCTAAACATACGACACTCACGTACATTCACACACATATTTTTTATATGCATATAGCACAAAATCTATATAAATCAAAACCAACATAGTCTTATATTATTTATTTATCAAATAAACATGTTAAAAGTATATCATTTATTATATATACATTATTATATTATATAAAGAAAAGAAAGCCTATATAAATACATATAGGCTAATGTATATATATATATATATATATATATATATATACATATATATTATAGCAAATAAGTAAATGATAGAAAGAGGGCTAAAATATAGCAATAAATGGTGGTATGATCTTACCAAGCTTATCACTTCATGCCCCCACCCCCTCTTTTCGCGGGGGCATGCCTTCGGACTCCATAGGCTAGTGTTATCTTGATCGGCTCCACTTTCGGCTCCATTTTCGCCCTCCCCCTCCCCCCCCACCTTTTGACCCCACTTTTAGACATCTCTGGATCCGCCCCTGGAATCCCGTTGGTATATCACAGATTCAATCCAGCTAGATATCCACTCTGATGATACATGTATACCTTCACGTGTGTGTACAAATTATTGAAGTTCCACGTTTGTTTCAGAATAAAAAGGGAAAGTCTTTACCGGTCTTCCCTAGAGTTTAATTTTTAGGTCCTTATATTAGTGTCCTCTTCTTTTATACAGACCAATGCTTATGTGTGTTTATGGGATCCATTGGTAGATACAATTATACCAAACTGTATTTATGTATACTGTATTTAATTTTACATATAGGATTAACTGTTCATATAAATGTAACCCAAATGATAGTAAGAATTTAAGAAGAAATTCTTCCATCAATGCCATCAATGATTGGTCTATATAAAGATAATAATCATTTAAAAAAAACTGTTCCAATTTGTAGTCTAAACCAGACCTTTCCGACTACGTTCAGAATTATATTAAGTGGTTATCACACTTCTACCACTCGAGCGAAATGTGGTAGCTTCCGAAAGTAATTAACGGCAACACACTTGGATGATTGACACCTATTGAACTCTCAATATATGTATATATAATTAGGCCTAAGTTACCTGGCTCTGTATATATATATATATCTGTCTCTTATACACATCTAGATGTGTATAAGAGACAGGGTTTCCCATAGATAATGATTTCTTGAAAATTCTAAAATTGATGACGTAAGGTATTCGTATTGTTTACAAAACTTTGCATCAAAACGAAAAGTACAAATCGAGTAAGTACATAGTGCTGGAGTGTCAATCCAACAACTGGTAATCAAAGCAGGGCTAATACGACGCGCATGTCCCACCAAAATGAAAGAAAAATCGTCACAATTAGGCATGGATTACGCTGTCGGATGGGACTTTGAGTAATGGCCCATTATGTATGTACTTGAACTGATATTGAAAATATAATGATTAATAGGTTAGAAGCCTATGCATATCACCATATTCTGGAAACATGAATATTAAATGTAACGCAAGATACGGTAATCATTTTTAGTCCATAGAATATTTCAGTTCGCTAATCTGTTTTACACTGGACCTATATTGCACCTCTTCAGCATTTAATTCAGACGACACAAAATTATAAATTTACAAACATCATAAATGATAATTTCTTTTAGATGCTTTAATCGGATTTGAATTCCCAACAAATCCTCAATGGTCTAGTTGGTTATTCGTCTGCATAGACTGCAGAAATTCCTGGGTTCGGATCCCGGTTGGGGCACCTAATTTTTCATACTCGCAGATTCCTCTTCTTTAACGTTTTCAAAAATGTTTATATATATTTACAGCATTATCGCAAAACGATTTAGAGATTATCTCTATCATATAATTTTTTGCTTATAAAAAGCATCTCTTCGGAGATCTCGTCTTGTCGCCAATTGCTGATAAGAAGAGGATGTATCATATTAATCTCTGTTATTTGCCTCGGTTCCCCTTCTTTTAAGTTTAAAAAGTCTCGGTTACGTTTTATCGTAGTACGTTTCTACATTTGATTTTCAATTAGATCCAGCAAATATACGTAATCACCAGATGACATTTTAGGCGGGAAATGAAAATGTAGGCGACAAATCTATAATTAAACACAAGACCATCCTTAGACCTGGCGCTGTAGGCCTTATTGCAGGAAGACAACGTAGCTGAGTAAGCAAATAATTTCTTTAGATAACTGAGTCCGACCTGGTACTCGATCATCAATGTTCTTTGTTTCAGTAAGCACGTCAACACATGCAGTTCCCACGTTAAAGTTAATCATTTCTATAAACGACAGTGATATGTTTGACGTCATCTTTTTAGTAAAATTAAACAAAACTTCTATTTACACACTGATAAACGAAATCCATGTTTACCTTCAAATATATTTTCACCTGAATAAAAGCGAAAATTTACGCAATGTAACAAAAATGACGTAGTGAGTTGTGAAAAGATTTTTGTGGATTCTAGCCGGGAGGTTAATTATTTTTGTTTCCTAATAATTAAAGAAGTCAACACTTCTAGTTCAACATTTTACGTAGTTATGTGTTTGACGTTATGGATTTTTTTCTTATTATTTGTTTACATATTGCTTATATTGATCAAGTATAGACACCTACCGTACCTAACCACCAGATGAAATTTCAAGCGGAAGAGACATTCGAAAGCTAGGTTGTGGTTTCAAATTAGTATTAGTTAAGCCTTCAAATGTCTCAGATTTCCACTCATATTTTTGGTATTAATTAATATCTAACGGTATATCGTTTCTTTGTGAAGGCGTCTGTATAGACAGCATAAGGTTCCAGGTTCGAATCCTGGCTGGAGCACCAATTTTCTTCACAGTAGCAGATTCCTCCTCTTTAAAGTTT
>NW_022756705.1:428242-454112 GCF_011630105.1 Anneissia japonica
ATCCTACGTTGTGCGAGTGATTCCAGCCCAAGTTTTTCGAGAGCATCCTGATAGTCAACATAATTGTTTACAAGAATGGACCGACATACACGTTTTGGCACCCTTTCCAAAGAAGTCTTCTGGTAAACTGTAAGTCCCCCAGACCACAGAGGAGCTGCATATTCTAGGATGGGCCGTATGTATCCCATGTAGACTGTTAACAACTCATTATTATTGAAACCAGCATCGTTTAATTTCTTAACATGAATAGTTTCCTATTAGCCTTTTTGACCATTAGGTCAACATGATTTTCCCATTTTAGGTCACTGCTTAGAACTACTCCAAGTAGTTTGACGTTATTAGCAACCGTTAAACGGTTATTGGATAAGTGGATGTTTATATCTGGAAAATCATTGCGGCCAAAGTAGACTTACTTGCATAACCTGACACTTGGAGGGGTTCAGTTTGAGTTTGTTGGTATGTGACCAGACAGAAAGTGAGTCAAGTTTAGCTTGAAGGGAACTTTGACCCTCCACCAACCTACTCTCTCCAAGTGTCAGGTCATCAACATATTTCCAAATATGAACATCCCCATAAATAGGAACATCATTAAGGGCAGAATTAATAATGCAAAGAAAAATGATTGGTGCTAGGATAGTCCCTTGCGGGACACCTCCAGTTAAAACTTCCCAATCAGAGTAACAGTTTTTATACTTGCACCTCTGTTTGCGATTTAAAAGAAAGTCAACGACCCACTGCAAGATAGATGGAGAGATACCAAAGTTATATAAACAGTTAAAATCTATTCGGTGATCGATCAAATCGAAAGCTTTGGTAAAGTCTGTAAGAACAAGAGTGCACATTGAACCTCGTTTCTCACAATTCGACATTAAAAAGTTATAAACATCTATCAAGCAGTGGGTCGTGGACACTCCTTTTTGGTTTCCATATTGTTGTTGATTAATAAAATGGTTAATTGTATCAATCACTCTTTTCTCAGCAATTTTAGCCAAGGTAGAGGTCAGGGAAATTGGCCTTAATTTGGTAATAGAAGGGGGTGTCTGTTTCGGAAGGGGGATCACATTGGCCAATTTCCACTGCAAGGGCACTTTGCCTTGCGCAAGTGAGGAATTAATGATATGTGTTACAGGTAGGCTGAATTCGTAGGCGCATGCTTTAAGCACCTTTTGTGGGACACCATCTGGACCAGTTGATTTCGAAACAGACACTCTCTTCAGATCCTCGTAAATTTCCCATGGGTGGAACTGGGTAGGTGGCACAGGACAAGGGAGATATGCAAGAAGATCTTTTGTATCTACTGCATTCTGACTTTGAGAGTGACTGGCTAAGTGTTTATTTACAACATTAGCGATAGCTATATGGTCACCTTGATTAATGCCAGGGACATGGAGAATTAATAATGCAAAGAAAAATGATTGGTGCTAGGATAGTCCCTTGCGGGACACCTCCAGTTAAAACTTCCCAATCAGAGTAACAGTTTTTATACTTGCACCTCTGTTTGCGATTTGAAAGAAAGTCAACGACCCACCGCAAGATAGATGGAGAGATACCAAAGTTATATAAACAGTTAAAATCTATTCGGTGATCGATCAAATCGAAAGCTTTGGTAAAGTCTGTAAGAACAAGAGTGCACATTGAACCTCGTTTCTCACAATTCGACATTAAAAAGTTATAAACATCTATCAAGCAGTGGGTCGTGGACACTCCTTTTTGGTTTCCATATTGTTGTTGATTAATAAAATGGTTAATTGTATCAATCACTCTTTTCTCAGCAATTTTAGCCAAGGTAGAGGTCAGGGAAATTGGCCTTAATTTGGCAATAGAAGGGGGTGTCTGTTTCGGAAGGGGGATCACATTGGCCAATTTCCACTGCAAGGGCACTTTGCCTTGCGCAAGTGAGGAGTTAATGATGCGTTACAGGTAGGCTGAATTCGTAGGCGCGTGCTTTAAGCACCTTTTGTGGGACACCATCTGGACCAGTTGATTTCGAAACAGACACCCTCTTCAGATCCTCGTAAATTTCCCATGGGTGGAACTGGGTAGGTGGCACAGGACAAGGGAGATATGCAAGAAGATCTTTTGTATCTACTGCATTCTGACTTTGAGAGTGACTGGCTAAGTGTTTATTTACAACATTAACGATAGCTATATGGTCACCTTGATTAATGCCAGGGACATGGATGGTAAGAGAGTCCCTGTTAATATTGGAAAACCATTTTACTTGTCGATGCCACCTACCCGGTTCCACTTTCTGAAGGTAACGAACTTTGTTAATATTGTATGAGTTTTTAGCCTTAGTAATTTCTTTCCTAACTAAATTTCGATATATGTTCCTATTCTCTAAATCTCCAATTACATGGGTTTTTTTGTCTTTTAGCAATTAGTTCCTTAATTTTGGCAGTCATCCCCTTTTTATCAGTGTTGTGTAGTTTCAATGTTTTAGTGGGGAAGAACCTCTTAATTGCAAGATCTATAGACCTATAAAAATTGTTAGTTTTAGATTGCGTGTCTAGGGCATCAAAGACATCTGACCATGTCTGAGACTGCATCCACCTACCGAACTGGTTGAGGTTGGAATCTGAGATTGTTTGGATAGTTTTTTAAGATGATAATTTAATGGTTTATTATTTAATGGTTTAACTAAAACCATTCCATGGTCACTGCGCCCCATTGGGGAAAGTGATTCAGGAATATGGTATAAGTCATACATATTGGTAACCATTAAGTCTAAAATTGCATTTCCCCTTGTGGGAAATCTTACAATTTGTTTTAAATTATTACCACTACAGAAAGATTTAATTTCAGTTCTATTAAAGTCTCCAGTGATCATAAATCCAGCTTGAGGTTTGTGGGTACAGATAATATCCACTGTTGACTCAATGTGTTCAATTAAAAGTTGCTGATGTGGAGATTCTGGGGTATATAAACACAGCCGATGATCAAATATGGTGCTTCCCTAGGTAGTTTGTGGTGAGACACTAATAACCAGATCATTTCAAGTTCTGGTAGTACTGATATAAAATCAAATATTTCGCATTGCAAGTTGTCCTTAACATATATGCCACGACACCTCCACCACGCTGATTAATTCTGCATTTCTTGAAGGCCATATATGATTGTATATTATACATTTCGGGAGCTGTATGTGGAGTTATCCATGATTCGGTTATAATGATGATATCGCTTGTCGGGATATCCAGAAATTGTGGGTTCGATTCCTACGAGAGACCTCTTTTTTCATACAACTATTATTTGAACTTTTCTTGGTGAATTATATTTGATACGATTTATAGCATCATGTTGTTATTTTGAGCTGTAATGCTACCTATTTAATAAAGTATTTGTGTTCCCAGAGCTATGCAGGAAAAACTTGATGTAGGAAATATATATATATATATATATATATATATATATATATATATCCAACGATTGGTGGGCCTAACAAAACCTGTCTCTTATACACATCTAGATGTGTATAAGAGACAGTATATATCCATTAAGCATGTGCTGCCAGTCGTACAGATTTAGTTTGGCCTATTCTTGGTGTTACCTTCTAGACTCAATTCGTATTGGAACATTGTATTTCTTCAGGCCTAATATATGCATGGAAGTATACTTCCACGATATGCAATACGCTAGGAGGACCGCAGGTTAGAGAAAGTTCATGAACTATTTCCTCGATAATATTTAACGGTGGATGAGAACAAAAGAATATAACATAATTAAAAGTAACACTAAATCTTAAGATCTACGAAAACTAATACTAACCACCCTTCAAAATAGATTAAGTTTACCTGTCAATATAAGATTAGAATAGAAGTATGGGCGCTGAGAATACTCGTAATACAGGTTCGTGTATTAAGAGTCAACGACTGCAGAATTCACGATTATTTATTGTTTAGGCCTAATGATAATGATTGTAACAAATTAACATTTTTACATTGTTTAATACATACTGCAAAAGTTCTAGAATCAAATTTAAGCAATGGATGTAAACCATATAGCAAAATAAGAGACTATGTAGAAGCCAAGAAAAAAAAAATATAAGAAAATTCTAGATACTGTAGAGGCAATACTCTAAGTCTATTGGATAATTGTGAATGCAGGCCCGTAAAGGGGATGGGGGATGGAGAAAATGAATTAAATGTTAAAATAATTAAATTAAAATAGAAGCAGGTTAAACTAAATTTAAGGGAAAATATTTAGGGAAGTTGGTTAAAGTAAAATTAATGAAAGTTGGTTAACATTTATAGGCCTATAAAAGTGTCTTACTTTAGTGTAAATTGTCTTGAACAAACCATTAAATTTGCATTAATATTGTTAGTGTTATATTATTATGGTAATATTTTAGGCATGTGATTATTGTTGAACGTACTTTATTTTAAAAGAAGATAAAGAAATCACGTCATAATGTTTGAATAAAGGTGGGTGTTCCCCATGAAAGATTAAATAAAAAGGTTTAGGACCCCTAGGCTTGGCCTCGGCCATGCCTATTACGATGTTAATTAAATATAAAATTATAATAGATAAGATTAATTTAACATGGACATAGTAATCCAATACATTAAATTTAAATAGGCCTATAAATAATATATAATATCGTTCGAATAAATAACAATAATTAAAACGTGTACATAGTATCATCACTATTACAATAATAAGATTAATATTTTTCAATCTTATAATCAATTTTATATTGCCTTAGTTAGTATTGACCTAGGCTACTATGGCTAACGAAAGGTACGCTTTCTCCAATATAAAGGCTTTTTCTATGAATGGAATGACCTGTACGAAACACGAACTCCTGTAGACCAAACCCAGTACCGTTACAATTTTATTCGTGCGAGAAATATCCTCAAGATGCATACAATATTTACTATTTTTGATTGAGAAGTGGAATTACATACCGAAATATTCTTTATTCAATGGTTTTTGTGGTGGCCATCTTGAATTTCAAAATGGCTGCCATTCTAGCTTTTTGGAACTATGTTTATTGAACTCAGAGGGCACACTAACATATGATTACACACAAAATTTACCTTTTTTTTAGAAGTAGAATTACATACCAAAATATTCGATTTTCGACGGTTTTTGTGGTGGCCATCTTGAATTTCAAAATGGCTTCCTTTTAGCTTTTTGATACAGTACCATGGGTTTATAAAACTCAGAGAGGTAGAGTACATATGATTATACACCAAATTTACCATTTTTGATTAGGAGAAGTAGAATTACATAGCAAAATATTTGATTTTCGACGATTTTTTTAGCGGCCATATTGAATTTCAAAATGGCTGCCATCCTAACTTTTTGAAACAATGTTTATTGAACTCAGAGACCATAGGCACATATGATTAGACCAAAATTTACTATTTTTCATGGAGGAGATGTAGAATTATACTGAAATATTTGATTTCTGACAATTTTTGCGACAGGCATCTTGAATTTCAAAATGGCTGACATTTTAGGTTTTCGAATCATCTCTCATTGAATTCAGTGACCTAAATAACATAGGCCTATACTTAGACACGAGATTTGTCCCTTTTCGTTTAATATAAGTGAAATTATGAGCCGATATCTCAATTTTGACGGCCACTTTGAAAATGACTACCAAAAAAATATGTTCACCCCCGCTCAATTTTTTATTTATACCCTAGTGATGCTAAATCAGAAGAGAAACCTTGGTCCCCGAAAATGGTCATGGGGCTCTGATTTTCACTATACTAATGAGGAGGATGATAGAAATAATGAAGCAAAGTGTTACCGGTATGCGTTGATACATAACTTTAAAATGCGTCATCACTGTAGGCCTAGGCCTATATCAAATTCATCCTATAAAGGCTTCTAACTGTACATTTATACTAAATCACCCTCTGCAGCGATCGCGGACAGTGCGATTTTTGGACGCAGTGGCCGCTGGGTAAACTGTGTGCAGTGGACGCGAGCAAAAATAGTTTTTCTTTATTTTTTTTTTTTTATTTTTTTTTTTTTTTGGCATGCTGTATTGTACAGACCGCGGGCACCGCTTGCGACGCTGGCTAACTGCTACAATCGGTACTGCAGTTAATTTACCAATATATTTAAATGACGTAATATACGCATGATTTACAGCATATTAAATTCATCAACATATATTAGCATTTCTTGGAAATAAGTGAACTTGCATACATACATTTATATTTGTTTATATTCAATTATTTGTTTCGTGCGCATTGTTGAAATTTTGTTTACATACAAAATGAGAAACGATTGAAAATCAGTACGTCAGGAATTAATACGCTAGAGCAACATCTCAGTACACAAAACATAATTAACACATAAAAGCAATACCAATATCGTATTTCCAGATTTTGTGGTTATGGTATCATTTGAATTAAAATATTAATTAGATCTTAGATCTTAGATTTCAGTATTTATAATTTAAAGTTCGTACAATGATTTAAGTGACACAAAAGCAACAGTATAATACCGTATTCGTTCATGTAAACTTTAGTGGAAACGAATTGTCCTTCTAAATGAAGAGGATCTACAGCATTTACATGAACCTAATACAAAAAATGTATTTGGCTCATACTTTACATAGGCCTATATAGGTATCTTTACTTTAAAAAAAAAAACAACAAAATTAAATGCAAATTCCTTAGCAGCCAAAAGGCTGAATTGAAGCATTCGTTTATACAATACAATTCTATTTAAAAACTGTACACATTCATTGAAAAAGCGAGAAATTTAAAAAAAAAAAGTCAAACTGGATTGAAAAAAAAACTCTCTTAAGCTGCTAGGTGACCAACACACCGGCGCCTTACCACGCACAGCCAAGCACATTGGAGGCAGCACAAGAACCAAGAATGAAAACTAAAAGTAATCCAACACCTCCCGGCACTGTTGTTAATGAGATATGGTATTGGAATATTGTTTCAATATATGCTTGTTTTTATTTGCCAGAATCTCCATTATGTCTTCTCATCATATCTCGAAGCTGCAATGTGTGGACTTCACTTTCGGAAACCAGTGTGAGAATCTATCACATTATTAGCCTTATTTAGCGAACTTCTTAAGCTGGGCACTCACTGCGTCGTACGACGACCCCAGATCCGCTATTTGTGAGCGCTAGACGACGCGATGCCATCTGCTGATTGTCGGTGGCAGTCTGAACGGATCGTCATTAAAACGATCCGTTCCGCGCGCGTCAAGACGTTGCGTTCTCTACACAGAATCGCGTCAGCCGAAGACCGTCGGGCGCCATTGAGTGCCTGGCTTTACACAATAATGTCATCCGGCGCTCATTGAGGGACTAAAGTACCAGAGCAGTGAGTGCACCGTGCTGTCGAGCTGCCCCTCAAGTAAAGAGTGGCTCATGCGCTTATGACACCCTCATATCAATGGTGAGAAGTCCCCGTGACGCTAACTAAATTAAGGAAGTTATACATTCTATTGATTGTATGGTTGATAATTAGTTTGCGTAATTTTAGTAATAGTTTTGCCAAACTCTGTACATCAAGCATGTGCAGACACTTTTAGATGTGGTTAATGTCAATTTAACTATTTAAGCCAAGGAATAACATAGGCCTAGCTTTCAAAACTATGCACACAGATCGCATCAATCATTCGCATCCACACAAAGCTGCTCACAAATTTTAAAAAAAATAGTGTGCGACCGAGCATTGCGTCATGAAAAGTTCATATGTACATGCATTTACGCGCATTAGTCTCTTTCGTTTAACAAACTAGAAATCAGACAAGTACAGTGTATTTGATTTAAATTTCTTGTAAGTTATAAATTTCTACTAAGCATGCTTATCTTTAGTTGTTCCTCACGTCCGTAGAATGAGGTTAAGCTGTTGTTACTGTATGTAGGCTCGTAACTAGGATTCATTGAGGAGAACTTTTATGAGTGTGTGAGGTCCAGGGGCGCCGTAAGTCCCCGAAGGAGTCCATGGGAAGAACTGTAGGGAGTAAAGAGGTAAGACGTCTGAGGCTGAAGAATCCTTGCATGTGAATGGTAAATGTCACCATCATGTCTATGATTTTGATCCATGGAGGTGTAGTTTGGTCTATTAGAGCAATCGCTCAAAAAAGGAGTTCGCCCATTTAGAACGCTCATGGTTACGTCGGACCATGGGTATAAACATTATGTGGAAGAAGGATGTTCGCATGGTGCCACATGCGTGCGTTAGGCATAGGGATGGAAGATGCGAACCTCCAGCCGTCGAGGTCAAATCTTAGAAATCATGTCAACATTACAATTAGAGAACATATTTATTATAAGGCATACTTTAATCTAAAAAAATTAGAGAAAAAATACCGTGTTCTCTATTTAGATTATCAAATCAAATCAAATCAACATTTATTTCTTTCACAATATAACAATGAAAAATATATAATTTTTAACAAATATCTAAGGTATTATGTGTATATACACTATTTTAGTAAATATAATTTAAATTGATTATCTACAATATGTGGATCCAAGTAAATATAAGGGCCCAGGGAGAAACTTTCACAGATAAGGATCTACCCTCCTCAGCCCTCCACGGTTGGGGCTGAGGAAAGAACATTTATGAAAGGGCGAGTTGAGAATTATAGGCATATGTCCTACTGAGATGTCATTCTTGTGTCCGACATCCGGACACTCGTTTGTATGTGTGTACATAACCGACTGGAAGCTTGTTTGATCAAGAAAAATAAATTGACCAGGTAACCCTTCAAATTTAATCAAAGCACTCTAGACCTACGGTACTGATTTATTATTGCAGGTAATGATAGCTTATTTACCATACTTTCGTTCTAGTGTATATATAGCCTATGGTCTCCTAGCAACGCGACTAGACTTGTTGAATATATTATTTTATTTTGAGTGATCACTATCATTATTTTTGTTATATAACTGACTTAAAGCAGACGCATTTAAAAAAACAAAAATAGCATTATCGAACCTACTAAAAGGTGTTAATATTGTTATGGGCAGAGACTGTGGGCTAAGATGCTTGCCTTCCAATCCCATACGATAGTCTCGGTTTCCCCGTCCCTCTGTAGATAATTGTTTTTAAGGTCCCAACAAAACCCGACAGCGTAAACGTATCTAACCGTGACGGTGTTTGTGGGAGATGCGGGGTTAACTAAACTGAAGCATGTTGAAGCGACATTAGTTAGATATGATTAATCAAGCTGAATAATTGGCTTCATCATCATCATGGTCATTATCACATTGTCATCATTGATAATACTATAATCGTCGTCATTATCATAATCATCATCACCACTATTTTTATCGCTGTCAATAGTTCTAATAATGCTTTGTCAGTTATGATAATAAAAAAGTATGTGTAGTTCAAATCGTTTGAAGGTTCCGATTTGTTTGTCTCATATTTGTTTACAGTAATAGAACAGTGCAGTCTTTTCTCTTTGATCTCTAAACTCTCTTAAACTAATGATATCAATCAATAATGTACGCTTGACTCTCGAGTGTTTTATGAATTGATACTTCCTCTGCATATTGCCAGAGTTGTGATTATAAGATTTATCAATATTTTAATCACCCCTAACTATAGAGCCAAAATATACATGCTATCTTGTTTTTTTAACGTATGGAAATGTGTATCCATTGTTTGATATTTATAATTGTTTGCTGAGTGTTTTCAATTATTATTCTCTAAAAGAGCCTTGAGAGATTATGAACCAAATTAAAAGGATAATATGGTGACCACTGAAATTTAGTATATTATACCGTCATAATAATTATTTATTTTTTATTATTTTTTACTTTATGAAAAGTGGTGCAGTATTCTTCTATGGAAGGGATCAATTGATGAATCAAATTGTAAAGTTTGGGGAAGGGGCGTAATATGGCGTTTATTAAACCCTGTTAGGAAGGGTTCGTGGTCATAGGTAAAGCCATGATGTAATGTAACCACAATTTTTATCAACATTTTTTTTTACCTCACTTGAGTTTGAATGGTTAATATTTTATTTTTGATTAGTGAGTTGGTTGAACATACATAGGTTAAAATTTTTCCCAAACGAATAAAATATTCAAGCGGTACTGTGTAAAGACAACTTGATTTCTTGCTTCGAACAATGTATCCATTTGTAGAAGTCTTATGAAGATAAGCCTACCCAATAGTGAAATTTAATGGTCGGGACCAGGACGTACCTACCGACATTAAATTGACAAAGATAGATAAATGTTATATACAGAAATGATGTATACATAATAGGCCTTAAAACGTAAAAAAAGTAATTTAAAAATGAGCTTAATGAATGTATGATTTAAATAATCTGTTATTTATGAATAAAAATAACGTAAAATATAAAAGAATAAAGGACGAACAGCAAAGGAACTCAGAGCGACTGAAATATTTTCCGAAAATAAACAATAGTAATCAATATGTCATTGTTTTACGTTTTTGTAGAAAATTTTGGAAACTCATCAGAGGTCAAGGTGTCAAGCCTACACGTTTCGTACCATAGTAAAAACGATGATGATTCATAGAAAATTGTAATAATATTTGCAAAATTTTTTCTTTCGACTACACAGATTAATGCTTTCAGACTATAAATCAACATGAAAATGTTTGAATCATTTTTACATTAATTTTTGTTTAGTTCATTAGTGTTTGAATGGGTAATATTTTATTTTTGATTAGTAGGAATTGGTTGAACATACTGCACCTACTATAGATTAATACTTTCAGACTATAAATCAAAATTGAATTATATGAATTATATGTGATAAAGTCTTATTTTTAGTACACTAGTCACGTTTTGTTTATTAGTGGTTAGTATGATTATGTCTGAAAAGTGATAATGATTTATAGATTGTTATAATATTTACAAACATTATTCCTTAAAATAATAATAATAAAATGTTTTACTTGTGTATTTCTGGGAATAGGATAAGACAATATGACTATAATTTAACTTCGATGTGGACTTGAGGCACTAATGATTCTGTGGCATGTGACATGGTCATGATGACATAACATCATTACCATATATAGACACACCATAACCAAATATGGGCATACAACCATTTTTTTGTCAAAGAAAATAGGATATTATTGGCAAAGCTTAAAGAACATTTTTTTTAAATTAATTTACAGTGAGACACAGATTGAGACAATTCCGTTTTGCTGATTTACAAACGTTTCAGTACAAAAAAAAAAAAAAAAAAAAAAAAAACATATGCATTGAAACTAACGGTATTGTTTCTTCAAGCTCCTTCTTCTTGAAATGGACCTTTCAAAAGTGCCAATGCCCATCAAATTTAACACCTGACCAATCAGAACAGTGCCAGGAATACGCGGAACTTAGCAACAATATTCAAGGGTCAGGGCTTAGCGGAAAGGTCTATTGTTTGCCTCTACCAGTCCTTGTTTGGTATAATTTAAAACTTTGATGGAACTTTTCAAAATGTATTTATTTTAGAGATCTTATTAGCTGCAGCCTTATTTTCCTCACTTTACGCCTTTGAAAAATTTCTAGTTGGCGCTATATAAATAGGCCTATCTGATATTGATTATTATTAAAACCCATTCCCGGCAAAATTTCACTAACAAAAAGATTTTTTTTTTAGAAAAAATTCATATGTATTACTTTAATGAGTATAAACCATGGACAAATATTGACATAAGTTTTCGTTTAACGCAAAAGGATAAAAAAAAATGAAATAGAGACTATTTCTCATAGGAGATTACCATCTTCTCGACGACTTCTTCCTTACTAGTCAAATTCAGAGGATGTAGATCGCATCCGCTGGAATGCTCTCGCTTTTGTGACGCTTTCATAGAGATAAGAATACTAGAGCGCTAACTCCAACGCATTTGATTTTCGAAATACGCAGAAATATATGTACTCAACAAGATGGCTGCCGTAGATCCAGCCAATCAAAATACGCCTAAGGATCCTTTTTCAATGGAGCGCCCTCAATTTACCCTTAAAAGTTTTGAGTACAAAATAAAACTCGAGCTTTGCGGTGTTGCCTTGTAAGGAATGATAGTAATTCCTCAGTACTTTATTTTTAATATTTGATACTCCACTTGGCCTCTTTTTGCCTACGCTAGTTTAATAATTTATTAATATTATTAATAATAATGATTAATGAAATAATAGTTTGTCGGAGGGCTTATTTATGGTTATAAAATGTATACTAAGCCATCTTGTTGAGTACACTTCACAACTTTGCATTGCTTCGTCGCCTTGTCAGCACTCCTTTGTGCTGTTTCAATGGAGCGCCCTCAATTTAACCTTAAAAGTTTTGAGTACAAAATAAAACTCGAGCGTTGCGGTGTTGCCTTGTAAGGAATGATAGTAATTTTCATTCCTCAGTACTTCATTTTTAATATTTGATACTCCATTTGGCCTCTTTTTGCCTACGCTAGTTTAATAATTTATTAATATTATTAATAATAATGATTAATGAAATAATAGTTTGTCGGAGGGCTTATTTATGGTTATAATATGTATACTAAGCCATCTTATTTAGTACACATCAAAACTTTGCATTGCTTCGTCGCCTTGTCAGCACTCCTTTGTGTATACTTTATACCAAAGATCTTATAACAAGATTGCGTTCTCCGCGGTTTACGCGTAACAAATAGGAGCGCTTATTCACGCAGAAAACAATAGAATAATTCCGTATTATATTTATAACTTTTTATAACATATATAAAAATCAGATTTCCGAAAAAACTTAAATTTTGCCAGGAATGAGGCTATTATGGATCTACCTATTATGAGCTTTGAGGTGTACTCATCCAGATCAGCAATTCCCCAATAATTCTCTGTTTGTTGTGTTTTCGTTTAGATCTATCCATTTTCATTTTAAACGTTATCCATAAGCCTATATATCTTCCTCCATCTACCTATTCTCTTTCTTTCCATTCTTACTGATTTAGTGTTTTCCTCTGTCTCACTCATCATAGCTTCAAAAAAGAGATTGATACCGCCACTAATCCCAACAAGGTTACAGAGTTGGTGAGCCACTGCGAGTGGATCACCAACCCGGCAGGCTCACCTATTTAGAAAGCAATGAATGTTGACGTAAAACTTAATTTTCATTTACTCACCGGATGCCCACCAAGAATCATGGTCAAATAGGCCTAATGCTTCGTTACGTCTCGGTTACGTGTATGATAATCTCGTGCGCTCCACACGTAGCAACCAATTTATCCATCAGTTTTGTGGACAATGTTCATCCTTGCACGCGATATCTCCACCCCTTTTGTAAACGCATGCGTAAACCCGTAACTAACGTACGTCGAGCACGTAAAATCCTGAAATTAACGTACTCTGCAACGCAAGATGAATAAATTACGACGTCATCCGTTAACGGTAATGTTAACGTAGTGCGGCGAAAACTACCGTACCTAATGCAAAAATAGTGGCGCAACGACGAGTAACGGGGCGAGGAAGTGTTGGTGGTTACATGCATTTAGTAATCGATTAAAATCGGGTGTCACGAAAGTGACTGAGCGATGGTCCCCTTATCCCCTTAATCCCCTTGTTAGATTACTGTTATTTGATTCGGATTCTCTGTGCTTATAGTAGCCCTTTACTTAATTTTGGAAGATTGTCTTATGTCTTGTATTCCATTAGTTCTTATTAGTATAATATTAGTAAGCTAGCAATCTGAAATTCAATGTAAATCACACGTCTAGGCCTTATAATAAAGTAACATTAGGCCATGTGAAAAAAGAGAGTTGTTGATCGTCCTTTTCTTTTAAAAAGTCGGCAGGGAGGGAGGTGTTTTTTTTTTATTTATATATTTTTAATCAGTAATGAAACCACTCCATTGATACATGCGAAGTCTGAATCCTCCATGGAGTGCAAGGCCTCATGTAAATGGTGGCTGACTTTGCCGGATCTTCCAGTGTAGCGTTTGATCAGGCGGAATTTACACGAACAAACAATTGAAAGACAAAATATTTACCCAAAGAAAGCCAAGGCCTAGCTGAAGTTGAATTATGAGAAGAAAGACAATTTTTGGTGAGTTTTGGCGGGGGAAAAATTGGTAGGGTGAATATTTTTAGAGGTAGGGAGGAGAGGATCAACAACTTTTTTATACATGACCTTATCAAGACATCATAATTAAAGTCAAAATAAATCTGCGTCCCTCTTTCAGGTTGGAAATATGAACATCCTGGTTTAAGCAACTTCACTCACACTGCAATCTACATGTAGTAGGTTTCATCTATAATGTTTGCTCTAAACAGGAAGAAGAAGAAGAATTTATTTACGGGCTTAAGTGTACTTTATAATGATGACATTGTGCATTCCTGATGATTCTGCATAAACGAATGCATCCGAAGCACAATTAAGTAGGAAGACACTCTTAAAGAAACAATACATCAGGCCATGAGCAGATCAAATGCATTATATAATTATTCGCGCATTTATTATGTTCTCTGGTTTGTATAAAACGGTATGTTTCTGCAAAACACTGTAGCCACTGGGAGCGCTCTGAGAAAAAAAAGGTCTATAATATTTAGCCTATTACCTTTATCATCCCATAATCGTCATAGAAGTAAAATTATCACAAATTTACTAATTAGCTAATTAGTCAACCTCATTTCTATTCATTCTGCAAATTTTGTGCATGTGTTATGCATTCTGAAATAGACTAGTCTTTGAATAGTATATTTCATATAGAATGACATAAAGAAAGATACAAACATTCTAACGGTAATGCATAAATACGTTGTATGTGGTTAAGATGAGGAATAACACATAATATTATAAAGGATATAGACTATTATATACACTGTCTCTTATACACATCTAGATGTGTATAAGAGACAGACTGTACGGAGGGTGGGAGAGGTGTTCATAACGTCAATGAATAGTTTCCTTCAATTAATTTTGCTTTTTCATTACTTTTATTGATTACTGTATCCCTTGTAGTTTTTATCAGTGGCGGCGTTACGGTTGAGGGGATACAGTCTCCTCATTGGGAGGCTTCTCTCTCCCCACGCCGGTCAGGGAGACCACAATTCGTCGGGGAGAAAAAAATTGTATGTATATACATATCAGGATCTAAAATCGATTAAATAATCCTTTGAAATCCATAAAATGTATTTTGAGGGCTTTCCCACTGGACCACTTTCAAAAGATTTTGAGGGACGTCCGACCACACCCACTTTGCTCTTGTCGAGGAATCTGCTCCCCCCACCCCCGTCGGGCGAATCCTAGTGCCACCACTGGTTTGTATTAAGTGTAGCTAAGCTGAACACACCGCATTTGCTAGTGTTGCCGATACTAAGGCATATGTTCAAATGTATAAATAAATATAAATCCAAATCGAATGCGGAGAGAGAAAGTTATTGCAATTGTTGGTCAGCACGTTGACGTTCACTGACGTCACGCGACGACACATATATTTACCTTGAACTAGTTTCAAGCTCGTGAATCATAACCTTGTCCAAGTCCATGAAGGTCTCCTCGCCAACACGATTGTACGCCAAAAAAAACACAACCCAGCAATTCTAGAAGAATCGGCAAATAGAAACTTGCCTATTCCATATAAAACCTTAGTTGCAGATGACCTTGCTAAAGCATAATATCATGAATAAAAAATCTATTTTTAAGCGATCTTGTCCTTGTCCATTTAAAATTGGCAAATTGATTACCAAACTTCTTGGTAATGAAATTTTGTATGTAGAAAGACATGTGTGATTATGCAAGTGATGACAGACAGTATCTATGCATGTATATAGGCATTATGTATGCCTCTACAAAGTCTGTTGGATCTTCTTACATCTACTCCTTTGCACTATATAATATTATCTATTGTATTGACCTTCGACGAATGAAAGCCTTCAGACACTACAAGGAAATCGATTTATATTCCAATTATGTGACTTACTGACTACTGAACGCTTCCTTAAACACAGAGAATCTGTGCGTAAACCATGAAAAGAGATAGATGCTGAGAGATGTAGGGCGGTTCTGGAACTATATGTGACTATCGTATGTCTTCATTTAAGCTGGTTCATTTTCTTCACCATTTTCATTATCTTCATTCTGACGGTCACCGAGGCAGCTTAATATGTATAGATTTCATTAATAAATAAACCTGACATATTTGCAACACATTGGGAATGAGTGAAGCTACTAATAAGTAGTTTTAACATTAAAAATCTCATTTACAGCCTGTCTTTGGTTAAACTGCTACACGCTTGGTATATGACAAACATAATATAGGGAAAGGAAATATATAATAATTACTTATCGGCGTTCGGAGTAATGGTAAACAAATAGATAATGACAAATTTCGCGTTATGATGTACCACCGTTATGAAAAGCAGCAAAATTCCCCTATTTCTAGTCATGCGCGTCTGTACCATGGCCATTATGACAATCATATATTCCCTATTCTAGCCCTATACCGTGTCTCTTGTTTCATTTACGATGTTGTTGTTCTAATTTTTACTGAATACTTACAAAGTAAGCAATATATGTATTAAATTTTAATGTTCTCTCACCAGTAATTCTATTTAAATTTAGGCTAATTTGAATTTCCTTTGGCCAAGAAAGACCGTAGGCCAAATGGTCGATAAATGATGTTATTATGAATTAGTGCATAGTGTTATTAGAAGTGGCACTATAAAAGGAAGCAAACCCTAATCTATATTTTTGTCACTCATTAACGATAATAGTGTTGTTAACCTTGACTTCACTGTTTTCCTTTTGGCCAATGATCTTATTTTCTATGTTCCTTTAACATGGAGTGCTTTAAGGACTGTTTCTCAGATATTCACATACTGTCACTTTTCACCTTAAACATTTTAACAAAAATTGAATTTCCTTTACACCTACATTTTCTGGAATGGGTTGAATTTTAAGAATATATACGGTAGGCATTTTAATTTCAAAGTTCACATTCAGGGTCAAACTCCTTTATAAAAATATATCTTCCCTTATTCAATAATAGTTTCTCCTCGTACTTGCCCCGAATTCGAGTGATCCCAGATTCATGTGCAAAATAGGCTTATCTATGACTGCAGGGCACCCACTGTGTCGTACAGTATGACGGTCGTACCAGGGATGGCGCTAGGATTTGCCCGACGGGGGGCCGTTTCCCCCCGAAAATTTTGACAATTTAGGGGTTTTAAAGGCTTATTTAATCGATTTTAGAATCTACTAATATTTAGAAAATACATATAAATTTTTTTCTCCCCGACGAATTGTGCTTTTTCTCCCCGACGGGGTGGGGGAGCTCTCTTCCCGCTGGCGCCACCCCTGGGTCGTACGACGAATCCAACGCTGCTCCTTGTGAGTGCAAGGCAACGCGACGCCGTCTGCTGATTGCCGGTGTCAGTCCGAACCTATCGTCATTAAAAACTATCCTTTGCGCGCGCGTCGTGACGTTGCGTTCTCGATAAAACCTGGTCGGCCGACGACCGTCAAGCGCATTGAGTTGCCCGGCTTTAAAGTTTTGTGTATCTCTAGGGTGGACCTAGGCCTACTTTCTATTGTATAACATAAGTAACATTTATAAAGCGCTCTACAATTTGTTATAAATATATGCCTATATGATTTAAAGCGTATATTAACCCCTGCTGGCTCATGTATAAATACCCATATTTTTTTTTTATTTTCTCTCTTTTTTGTCCACTTTATTTAAAATATTATGTTTAACAGACATGATACAGAAAAACTAATAAACAGATTACACAATGCAAATTAAGCAATTAAGTTCCATAAATCTTTCTAAGTTAAAAAAAAGAGTTTATAATTAATACTGACTATGTACTTTATAGTTTGAAAATAGTAAGTATTTTAAATTTTTGCTACATTAACCTCAGGTGGCTTCCCTTGAATTTTTAGTTTGTATAAATGACTACGGAGAAAAAGCAAAAGGTTTACTCCGAAAATGCACATTTCTTCATAATTAAGTTACTGCTCTTTTGGTCCAAAGTTGTTTTGTTAAATGGCAAACTAAAACAAATGTTTCCGGTTCAATTGGCGTAGCCCCTCTTGAATTTCCCGAACGGGTCCTCCAACCCAACTAATGCACTGCAGACCCACCCAGACTCAGACGAAATGTTTTGCTGTAGAACTTTTTCAAACATAACTGCTTTTACAGCATTATTTAAACCCATAGAACACAAAAATCCTCTGGCTTCGGGGGTTTCGCGGACCTCATTGGTACTTCGACTCTGGACATTCTACTTCAAACCACGCCCAGAGAACCCCCTCCTCTTAGGAAGAAACTCGCTACTGGTCTAAAGCTCATTTTGCTATTACAGTAATGTCAGTACCATAATTTGTAGAATTTGATTTTGTTCCGAGTCAATGTCGCCAACCTCACGATTTTACTATAATCAACAATGATTACCAGACAGCCTATCGTTGACAGTCGCTCAATATCTAACACTTTTAAACGCATACTAAAATGTTTGTATAATAGAAGAAATTGTAAACAAGGTGCTACTGTTGATTAAGGTATCGAACTACGATACTACTGACGTCTTGTCTTCCACGCGTCATTGTGCGAGTAGAATTTCACAACACAATGGACGGTATTAGTGCTATACTTACAATATATATAAAATTCAACATATACAGTATCCATAATCAGATGATGATGATGATGATGATAATGATATTGACGATAAAGATGACGATAATGATGATGGTGATGACAATGGCGAGGATTATGAAGAAGATGATGGTCATGATGATAATGATGACGATGATAATTGTGATAATGATGGTAAAGATGATGATTGTGATGATGATGATGATGATGATGATGATGATGATGATGCTGTAGCTAAGAATATAATAATCATAATAATAATTGTTTGTTTGCTTGTTTGATTATTCAATTCTCCACACAAAACATGTCATGACATAATCAAATACTACTGTATAAAACGAACAACGTAATACGAGAAACTTCCATAAAACATAAGTATGTGTGGATGGTGGTTAAAATAAGTCATGACCACTATGTCATGGTCATCATCATTTTTGGCTTCTTCTAATCAGCACACTGCAGTACGCTTGAAATTTTACTTGAAGCAGGGTTCCCGGAACGCCGCCCTCAGCGGCATGTGCGAAGCACAACTCAAAGGCGTATTCGACTGGTCGCTCTTCGTTAAACCACGCCCACCTGCGCAGCGGTAAAATCCTACTCAACGAAGACGACCAGTCAGTCGAATAGTAAACTTGTAAATACTCGACAAAACAAAATGGCTGTATAGTTACCGCGATACACGTTGCGTTTAATCAAGATTGCTTCAACTCGTGGTAGTATGGGTTTTTCGTAAGAAAAAAAAAATTTTTCATCCAGTTTTTGCATTCTGTTAGCCTACAATTATTTTTTGACTCCATGTGGGTAAATTATAATTTTTATTTTATGAAATTTAATCAAAGTTATATTAACGAAAATGTTGTTTATAAAGTCACCAATTCGGCCATGTTTGTTTTGGTTACGTGGATAACTTAACGCTGATTAACGCACTCTGGTTTACGTTAATTTTCGTTGTCAACTGGTCAGTGGACGCTATACGGGCCATCACAGAAGCTGATATTATGGATGTTTTATTATAGCAGGTATAAATGGATGAATTCAGTCTGTAAATCAACTATGACAAAATTTCACAAGCAAGCCATTTAGAAAAGGTTGAATTAGATAGGCCCTATTCTCAAAAGACAATGAACTTTATCTAGATAAATTTTTGCATAAATTAATTCCATGGACCGGGCAATTTAAAAGGCTATTAGCTACGTGATACAATGTGTTTCTATTGCGTCAGATCTTGATTCACGATAATAAGCCGTGACGTGAATACACGATCATTGATTCCAGTTTGGTTCCTGTTTAGAATACTAATGCATTACACACGGTTAATTCATGATCGCACATACAAAAATAATTATGCATTAATAAGCCATCGCAGTGTTTTACTTTCTGTTCTAAACGAGTTTTGTTTACCAACAACATTTTTGCGTTACTTCCTATATTAATGCTTTATATTTTGTTCTCCGGAGGCTCTGTTAAGCACATAGAGTTAGAGGCCCTATAATAAGAATTGTTGTAATAGCTTCCTGGTTGTCGTCGGCGGTCGACGTGGTTCTATGAAGAATGGGCAACGCCTCTATGCGCGCGCAACGGGTCGTTGTTAATGACGATCCGTTCAGACTGCCACCGACAATCAGCAGACGGCGTCGCGTCGTATAGAGTTCACAGGGAGCGGAGTTGGAGTTTGGCGGAGTTGGAGTTTGTCGGACGACCGTTGTACGGCGCATTGAGCGGCGGTTATCCTCCCGAAATGGCATTTATCTGTTGTAGACCCTTAATGTCAAATCGTTCGTTATACATTCCGTACACGTTTCCTTACTTCCGCGTGTTTAGTATCACCACGCGTTAAAATGTATTACCATGCGTTGCATACTTCCCCAGGGGTTATATAACTTTCTATTTTGTTACATTGGAATGTGAAAAGCAAACAATTATTACAAATTCGCCCCTACATTTCACAAACATGAGAGGGCGTTAGTAAGCAGAGCTCGAGGAAACAATTAAAATGAACTGGGTGACATACGTCTATCGACTTTAAATACAATTTTACTAACAATATCATTATTTCATTTATTTGTTATAATTCACGACGCCTCCAACTCTTAACGATAAAACAAATTTATTAATAATAAGGATGATATATGTAATATTGATAATGACTAAAAGAAATAACTTCCCTCGGTTGATAGTATGAAATGCTCTTCCCAATTTGAAAATCTATCGTTTCTAATTTGGAACTTTTTTGAGTTACATACCAATTGAATTGTTGACCAATGAAGTACTTGCCTTTTGTATATGGATAGTATCTCATTCTTTGTCGGGCCTGTTGTTCAAGTGTATTACCAACTACAAGTGACAAGTGTTAATCTATAGATTGATCAATTATTGATCGATGAATAGAGAGAAAAGCCAATAAATTAGGTTGAACAAGTGGCACATTAGTTACTATAGATGCCGCACGTTTTTGATACAGGGTGAATTCATAATGGGTAGGAATAGGCGTTGTATGTTATGCAATCAATATACATGGTTGCTCACGACATGCTTAAAAATAATCAGCTCTGTGAAAGCTTCGTTGTAGAGAGTAATATATACACAGGAATAATAAATTAAATTGAATACAAATACAATTAATGAATAACATTGAGTTAAATGAAATGAATATGCACTGGTTGATTTTCTGATGACATTAATCTTTCGATTGCGAGATTCGAACTCACCACAAAATAAGTCACTTGAATATGTAGTCAAAACAATTTGTTTATAATGTTTTCATATAAATCGTAATATAAGCTTAATATGACTTTTAAATGACTTAATGATAAGTATATCCATGTGGGTGTTAACGATTACATGTATGCTGGGAACTTGGTTTTGAGGAAATCAGCGTAACTCAAGTGCATGGTGACCATGTTCCCTTTGTTCCCTTTGACGCGACAAACCCATGTGTTCCCCGCTTTTGCATCGCGCGGATTCCGTAAAATATTTATGTTAAAATTACTTTTGTGTTCATTATAATTTTGCCTAAAGATTGATTAGTTCGACTATAAAGCTAAGTCAGCGTAAAACTGAAAAATACTCAGATTTTGGATTGATTTTTCGAATAGTTAACCCTCGTTAACCCTAAAATGACTTAGTTTATTATAATCCTCAATCATTTATTAATTATAATATCTGTTAAAATTAGAATTAGCGAATTTTGGCCAATTTATGGAAATTGAAGTTGAAATATACTATACTTTTAAAGGTCATGTAAATGTTCCATTAAATTCGAAACTTTTTTTGGTGGAAAATATTTGTGCTATACTTTATTTACTGTCTCTTATACACATCTAGATGTGTATAAGAGACAGACTGTATGTAGTGCGCATCGAGAAAAGAAGGTGCTCTCCATTTCGCCATGTTCAATTTTTTGGTAAACTATGCCTGCTGAAAATTTGATGGCGGGGAACACATGGGACTTCAAAGGCATCGCGCAAACGTTTTTCACACGCTGCGGCAGCTTTGATCTTGGTTCATTTGCATAGCGCTGCGTGTGCGTAGCTTTTTCGAGTGATCTCCTTCTCAATAATACCTCCATGGTGCAACTACAGTATGATATAAAAAAATAAACTGGAATAAAAAAAAGACTCTGTATTAACAACACGTTTAAAGCAAAAAAACTGACTAATGGAATACTCTGTCAAAGGGTATATTGAAGTACAGTATTCAGAAACATTTTATTTATTTATCCATCCTCCATTCATTCATTCATTCATTCATTCATTCATTCATTCATTCATTCATTCACCCATTCATTCATTCTTTCATTCATTCATTCATTCATTCATTCATTCATTCATTCATTCTTTCATTCATTCATTCATTCTTCCATCCATCCATATATCTATTTATTTATCTACTTACTACTTACTTGCTCGCTCGCTCGCTTATTTATTTATTTAATTATTTATTTCTATATTTAAACAGGATGACACAATAATTTGCATAATGCTTTTCATTGTGGTACTGAAAAAAAATAAAAAATATTGTGTCAACTGCATTCGTAAAAGTGTGTGGAAAACTGGTAGTGTCAGGCTTTATTTAAATCCGTGGGTTCGAATCCAATACTAATCATATTGCTTCAGTCGTTAGGCAAGGCAATGAATTTTTCCCGAGTGTCAACTTTCAAGTTATAACAACTTACCAATTAGAACGTGTTATTAATAACCAAATATATGTAAATAACCAGCAATACGTGCATGTCCCCCAAACACACACGTTTACATAGGAGCTGTTTAAAACTCCACCCTTTAGCAACAATATTATGCATGTGGAGAGGTGGGGGTGCGAGAGGAAAATCCAGTATTCGTTTATTTCTTTGGAGTGTGCATAGTGATGTGCCGCTGCCCGGTGATTGGTTGTGAATTACGTCATCTATACGTTGCAGCCAATCACCGGGGGAAATCCACGCACCCGTGGAATCCCCTATTGGCATCCTTTTCCGAAATTCTGGGATTCACCACAATCCCATTAGTTTATCGGTTCTTGGTGTTTTCTTTTTCCCCAAAAAAAAACAAAAAAAAAAAAAACAACTGTGATGGGGAAGCCAGGAGAGGAATTCTAAAAAATAAAAGTGGGACGAGTGATACGTCATCTATACGTTGCAGCCAATCACCGGGGGAAATCCACGCACCCGTGGAAGACCCCATGGGGAACCCCGCACGGAGTGCGGAGAAAACCAGGAGAACGATATACACGACGAAGAACTTGAAGACAACATACAACTTCTACTTACCACCAATATTTAGCGTGTGGATTCACCTGCTAGTGAATGGTGAGTATGTCCACTTTGTCGTATATAGTATCTCAAGTAGTGTAAGAATCTATAGAGACCTAGCAAATCTCTATAATAGTAGATCAAGGCAATTCAACAAAAGACGCACATCTCGGGACATCAAAGGATGTAACCCTACATGCTGAACGTCACAAAAACCATAGCAACCATAACAAAAAACCGTCAGCGTACGTGACGAATTACCCACGCGCGTGTTAGTTGCCATGATAATCGCGCGTCGTGCGGTAATTACAAAGGCCTAATGATATTTTTGCACTGAAATTATATTCTTTATTTAGACTGAAATGATATTCTTTATTTCAACATTAATTTTACCGATGTTGTGGTGTATTGTCATTCATGAGACTCACTTCGTATATACTCAAATGTTCGTTTTGTGCACCTTAGTCCAACATTGTCAAAATGACAGTTTAATGTTATATAAGAATATGAAATTTTATTTAAAAAAAAAATCATAGACTAATAATAGACCTTTCCGGAGTATCAATCAAACTTAACAACTGACTAATCAGAACAGCGCTAGGAATACGCGCGCGTCTCACAAACACACGTGTTGTCCCATAAACAAACTGGCCTAGTTCAGACTAGGTGGATAAACCCGGCTCAACTCACCGGGTTTATCCACCTGCAAGTCTGAACTAGCTGGCTTATCTCAAGCCGGGCTGTGTTCCTATAGTAACTAGGCATGGCGCGCCACCGTGTTTAACTTTTCTGAGCCGGGCTTTAATCGTTGCGGGGGGTCTTGCATTGACTTCGGGTGACGAAATGACCAATCAGCATTCAATTACGTACGTTGTGAGCGAGCGTACGTTTCGTGAGCAATGTTTTGAAACACGTTTCCTGGTTACGGTTCATTATTATGCAAATTCTCGCCTGGCTAAACCCGCTAGTCTGAACGCCCGGCAAAGTTAAGCCGGGCTTAACGTTGAGCCGGGCTTAACTCAAGCCTCGCTTATCTCCAAGTCTCTGAACGTAGCCTGTAACTCGCAACAAAGAACTTAAATAGCAGAAGAATGAGCTGTTCCGCGTATTTGCATTAAAATTGATGGAACATCCGCCCTCCCGCGGGGTAAAATTTTAATATTTTACTAAGTGGAGAAACTACAGAAAACAAACGAACCAGAGCGGCGCCTCTATTATTACTATATAGCGCCGCTGCGCGGATGGGGTAAAATTGCTCTCCGTGTACCCACAATGCCTTTCGAAGGATGTTCCACATTGGGAAGTTGCTCTATCTTCTGCTATTTATTATCTTTGCTCGCAACTAGTATCGATTGTCCGAGATGCCACAGTAATATCAGAGTATAAATAGAACAAGAGAGCAAAGTCCCGTTCGTAAAAACGTCACGCCTGTGTAGGACGCCCACTAACGGTTGTATATACTTTTTATTACCCAGTGCAGCGTTACGCAGCGCCTGCGCAGCGCGGTAGAAATACGCCCGCTATGAACTCAGTAAGCAGAAAACCATAGAGCTATTAAACAACTACAGTGGTGACAAGATGGCGAAGCAATGCAGAGTTATGTATGTGTACCATCCAAGATGGCCGTCGTAGTAAAGCGCCACCTTCAGGATTAGTATACATATTATTACCATAAATAAGCCCTCTCTGACTATTATTTCATTAATGATAATGAGTAATGGTAATAACAAATTATCAAACATTTGTAGCCAAAACAAGGCCAAGTGGAGCATCTTATTCAAAAATAAAGTACCAAGGAATGAAAATTAAAATCGTGTACATTACACCCATACACCGCAACGCTCGAGTTTCAAACATACGGGTAACTAGCTGTGCTTAACTTTCTGGTAAATTTAGGGCGCAATTGCAAATGATGGTGGTGAGGCGAAATTTGATTGGCTGAATCTTTGGCAGCCATCTTGGATGGTACACGCACACAGCTCTGCGTATTTCGAACATCGAATACATTGCAGTTAGCGCTCTAGTATTCTTATTATATCTCTATGCAGAAAACAAAAGTACTGTATCTTGTGGAGAACAGATAAACAGACAAACAGACCGTTCGCGGTGGAGTACTGGGTAATAAAAAGTATACAGTATACAAGCGTTAGTTGGCGTCCTACACTAGCTGCGTATAGAGGAACTCTAGCTGCGTATGGCGTATCGTTTTTGGTTTTTTTTGCGCAGTTGGCTCTTTTGTTCTATTTATACTCTTTGGTAATATTGGCTATGTTCTCACACGGCAGCTAACGGTTAGCAGGATCCAGAACCTGCTAACCGTTAGCTGCCGTGCGTCCATGCGAGAAAATCCCGATCCGGATACCAACAATATGATGATCGAATCACTGGCCAATAAGAAACTGGAAATTGTAAACGCGTACGTGTGATTGATTGATGATAGAAACGCCCTCAACTTGCTAACCGAGTTGAGGGCGGTATCCGGATACGCTAACGGTTAGCGCTAACCGATCGGGCGTTCTCACGCAGGTGCTTAACAGCTGTCTCTTATACACATCTTAATGAGACTTGTTGCCCATTGGGTAGGA
>NW_022756705.1:454213-456407 GCF_011630105.1 Anneissia japonica
CCGATCCGGATACCAACAATATGATGATCGAATCACTGGCCAATAAGAAACTGGAAATTGTAAACGCGTACGTGTGATTGGTTGATGATAGAAACGCCCTCAACTTGCTAACCGATAGCGCTAACCCGATCGGTTAGCGCTAACCGTTAGCGGTATCCGGATACGCTAACGGTTAGCGACAACCGATCGGGCGTTCTCACGCAGGTGCTAATGGTTAGCTCCCGATCCGGATACTAAGGCTCTCGTGAGAACCAGGCTATAAAAGGACTTGTACGCACGCGCTATGTTCGAGCTAGATGTGCGTCTTTTTGTTCTTTGCATAGACTTTCCTACTTTTCGCGTTCAGCATTACACAATTTTCTGTAGAATCAATAATTATTATTATAAGTCAATCGTGACGTCATCACTGTAACTCCCAATGTTATTTGCCTATTTTCCAGCGTCCAATATTTTTTTATTATTGGACGCTCAGCTTGATTTTCTTAAGGTTCGTGTGCAAAAAAAATCCTCATTTTTTCGTCACCACCTCGAATACGTCGCGCACCGCGATAAAAATTGAATTGTAATTGAAAATTGCTTTCGTAAAACAAACTTTATTAGAACCCGAAGAAAGTTACTTCAAATTCAATATTAAGTATGAACAATTAAGGAATTCATTGAATCAATGGAGACTCATAAACACAACAAAGTGAACGTTTAATAGAAGTATTCTAGACCTATTTTAAAAGACTCAAGGAACACATTTAGATGTAGGCCTACGCCCGAGCCTCATCCTACTACTATTAGGCATATGCCGTAGCCTGGCCTAGTTATGAAATCATCGCACGATTTTACCTGTCTGCATGCACCGACCAAAAAGGACGTCAGTCATTGTATTCCCTCTCAAATGCTGAAATGTTTATTTCTTTGACGAAAGTCTATCAAACAAGTTCTTTCTAACACAATAGTTAGGCCTATTCATCGTATCCGTACTGTACTGCTGATGTTAAAAGAGTTAAACGCGTACCAGGAGCAAAAATCAGCATACGCAGGTTAGATTTAATGCATTCAAAAAATTCCTTCGGGCTTTGCAGGCCCTCAGGAAATGTTTTCAAGCATTAAATCTAACCTTCGTACAATAATTTTCCTATAGTGTACTATGCGGAGCTCTACTAATTGCTTATTATAACAGATTTTTATTAGAACGATATATGTGCCGGATTACATGGTGTTATTTACAGAGAACGTCCGTACTATTAAATTATGTACTTTCTTACTGATTTATTTATACATTGTGAAGTTCATGATATTGTTTATAATTTCAGATAATTAAGTTGAATAGTTAAATTGTAGTATTTCCCGCTGTTCCATGAAAACAGACCGGAGCCATGTTATTATTGTTGATAATATATGGGAGATAAGTTATGCAACTGCATAAATATTGTAGTTTATGTGATAATATCATGGCCGGCGGAAGCGGGAGGCCGGGGGGCCCGGCCCCCCCCCCCCCACACTTTTTGGCGAAAAATATATAATGTCTGGAGATTTTTGTATGGCTGCTGAGAAAGTTTACCTTACCGTTTTTCATGAGGGGGAAAACCTTGAATTTTAAACAAAGTCATTAGACACCTAGCTCAAAAGTCGAGAAAGGTCATTTCCCGCCATCTAGAAATCAGGAAATCAGGGAGGAATGTTGACCCCACCACCTAGATTTGATTCCAGATCTGCATGATTCATATTCCCATTCATCTTATAAGCAGTGGCGAAAAGGCGGGGGCCAGGGGGGCAGAATGCAACCCCCCCCCCGACAGTTTTTACCGGGCTGACCAAGCCGTCGTACCGGGCTGGGTAAGAAGAGAAAAGTAAGAGGAGAGAGGGAGGGAAAGAGAAAGAAGGGAAAAGAAAAAGAAAGGAAAAAGAAAAAGAAAGGAAAAGAAAAAGAGAAGAGAAAAATAAAGACAAGAATAAAAAGGAAGATATAATGAACATATATCACAATACCCCGGCCTGCAACCCCTTCTCCACTTCAAAAAGTGTCCATATCGCATTTGATCTAAGCCGCCAGGTATTCTCCGCAGTGGCGTAACCACCGGGGACAAGGGGAAAATATCCATCAGTGGAAAATCTTTCCCCATTGAATGCCCTTTTCATCCGAGAAAATTCCTGAAAATCTCAAATTTTAAATCGCATATTTTGTTGAGGTAGGCCAATTTCC
>NW_022756705.1:456977-457596 GCF_011630105.1 Anneissia japonica
TTTAAAATAATTTGCGTTCTGTTATGACAAATGCTCATTTTAGATAGCCTCATGATGGTTGGAATACATCGTGATAGGTGAAGCAACCTCGATCATGACAACGTGGTTGACAGATTTCATGCAAAATTTCCAAAATATAGAATTTCACTTTCAAGAATGAGGATTTGAAAATAAATTAGATGGTTACATTGCATACACATTGTTTATTGCTTTATTCAAAATGTTTTGGTTTTGGAAGCTGATGTCAACATTAGAAAGCATAGCCTACATGAAGTCATATTATAGTAACTCGATGCCTATCAAATAAGTAATAAAAATTCGCCATAATTCATCAACTATCCGTGGCTTCTAGGGGGCGAAGCCCCCTGGACCCCCACCGGGGGCCCTAGACGGCCCCCTGGCCCCCAGCCAAGTGAGACTCGATTCGCTCCACTAGCCCCCACGTCGGGGCCTTTAGCCCCTCCGTCGGGCAGGTCCTGGCGCCACCCCTGCGTCAGATGTTATTATTGTTGATAATATAGGGGAGATAAGTTATGCAACTGCATAAATATTGTAGTTTGTGTGATAATATCATGGCCGGCGGAAGCGGGAGGCCGGTGGGGGCCCGGCCCCCCCCCCC
>NW_022756705.1:457602-461944 GCF_011630105.1 Anneissia japonica
TTGGCGAAAAATATATAATGTCTGGAGATTTTTGTATGGCTGCTGAGAAAGTTTACCTTACCGTTTTTCATGAGGGGGAAAACCTTGAATTTTGAACAAAGTCATTAGACACCTAGCTCAAAAGTCGAGAAAGGTCATTTCCCGCCATCTAGAAATCAAAATTTTCCCGGGGGAGGAATGTTGACCCCACCACCTAGATTTGATTCCAGATCTGCATGATTCATATTCCCATTCATCTTATAAGCAGTGGCGTAAAAGGCGGGGGCCAGGGGGGCAGACTGCAACCCCCCACCCCTACTGAGATTTGTGCTTCACGCTTGAGTGAACATTCATTGAATATTCATTAATTATGGTAAATGTAGAAACTATTGTTAATAACCAAATATATTGCTATGTGGTTGACTATTTGGTCTAACCATAGAGAAAATAGAACGGTCTAACTTGCATTAAATTAAGTTTCTTAATAATCAGTACAAGGAATAAAATGTCGTAGCACGTTTATTTCCGAATTTGGTATAAATATTGAGGATAGAGTTAGTATTTGTTAATGCTATAGAGAAAAAGCCACACAGACAGGCATAATTGTTGTTAAACTCATGTTTATTGTATTTCAGATGTTAATTTGTATTATAGCATCATTTGGATAACAGTTACATTTGTATTAGTAGCTGTAAGGAATCTGCATATGGTACGGAGTGAGCAAAATTCACGGTATGCGTGCTTGAGACTATGATAAATAATACTTTGCTTGAAATCTTGCTATAGATAATTGTCCCACGTTCATAAGTACAGTAATGCATTCACATATTGTTTAATTTAAGAAGATATAACTCACCTTATAGTATTATAACTTGCAGAAAAGGTTTATATTAGAATAACATAGAAATATTCATGTATATTATGACAATATTACAGCTACGTATATTGATATTTTGTTATTTGCTTAATGGAATTTGTTTCCTTATAGCAACAGCGTTTTTGGTGATTAAAGGTTGATTCATACAAAAACTCGTTCTCATGGTTTGTTCTCCGACCTATACATACATACTTTATACTGTTATAATGTAGTAGGCCTATTTTTTACTCATTGAGGATAGAAAACATTTTATTTAGGTGTATCGATATTACTCGTGCTGTACCGAAAATGTTTTATGCTAATTACACAGGATGCTAGATACAGTATATCAACACCGAATGAACGTAAACATTCAGTCATCGTTGAGCAGTAGGCGAGTTATTTATTTGACGACAGCGCCACCTACGTTCGACTACTTGAAATTTCTTTTTGAACAATAAAATGTAATATTTGAATTGCTTAGTGTAATGACTTTTCATGGAAAATTAAAATGAATTTTATTTTTGCTAATTAAAACAGACACACGATCGACGCATAACACAAGATATATAACGTATAACAGACTAGAAGCATAGCACATAGGCCCTAACAAACGTATTATAGCAGACGCATAACGCATGATGATTGAAGGATAATGTTCCTTGATTCTCTGCAAAAATCTTGATTTTTCTAGTAAAAATGTTTGACCTTCATCAGCGAGATTGATTTTATCGATCAGAGCCTCATTGGAGTTAAGAAAACACAATGTCACCGGGAACGTCACAGTACAAGCTTTTAATTCAAAGTGAAGTTATTAAATTTTGGAAATTTTGCCTGAGATCTGTAAACCACGAGGTTGCTCCCCGATCAAGATGTATTCCAAACATCATGAGGATATCTAAACAAGCATGTTTCGTACTAGAACGTTAACCTTTTTTAATTAGTCCCATTGAACAGGGGCGGATCCAGAATTGTTTAAACTGGGAGAGGGGCATTTGTATTTTTTTTTATTTCAATACATAACATTAATATGCACTGACATTTTAAAAATAGTGCTGACTTAGGTTCCAATAGATTTTTGAACGTAATTAATTTATTGTGAAGAAGAATATGTTGTTTCATGGGCTTAATTCAATGTGAAAAGTAATCGGTAGTCGGATAACTTACAATAAAACGGCACGTGAATTCATGTTATTATTATTATTATTATTATTATTATTATTATTATTATTATTATTATTATTATTATTATTATTATTATTATTATTGTTGTTGTTTTTTGTTATTATTGTGATGAAAAGTTAACACAAACGGTACACAAATAGGTCATTGAAGGCGATATGGTTGCTAAACGAACAGACATGTAAAGATATTTTTTAAATTTTTTTAATTCCCCGACGGAATGTATCCGTCTTCCCCGACGAGGGGAGCTATATCCCCAGTCCCCCATCCCCTCTGGCGCCACCACTGGTGCAACCAACGTTTCAGATAGGGTAAGCGCTGTGTAAACATAATGAGGGAAGGTTATTTATTCCTACGACAGCGCCACCTGCTTTTTGTGTTGCGTTATTAACTTGAATGCTTATATAAACGGTTGATCAGTTGAACGACAATGTCTTGCTGGATTACATGGCATTGACAGAATACCTAGTCGCATAGTGTGCAATGCTTCAATTTAACCCATGAAAAGAATGACGTCCGTACACATTAATATTTTCTTAAATGAAGTAATTTATAGCGCCGTCACCTCCGTGTTGCGTTAATAGCTTGAACATGCTTGAATAATTGGGATTCATCAATTCAATTAACTTGACAGTGAACAATTGAAATTAAAAATGATATTTATATATTTTGCTAATTAAAAACGCATAGGCCTATTCAGACGCATAACGCATAATAATATTTTCTTGATTTTCTGCAAAAATCTTCAACTTGATTTTCGTTTTAATAAGAAGTTAGACTTTTGTCAGTGAGATTGATTGTACTGATCAGGATTCCATTAGAAGTTGATAACTTTATAAAAAAAAAAACAGTTTGTCAAAAAGACACACTAAATAAATTGACAACTACTGATTTCAGGGTTCTGGTTGCAAACAAATTTATTATGTAATGTGAGTGCACATTTAAATTCCAAGCGAAGAGATAAAGTCATAAACCACAATGTGAAAAATGCCACCGAACAATATAATAACCACCGGGTTATATATTAGCAAAAAGTATAGAACTGCAGTTCTATACTCTTTGATATTAGTAAATGGGAATGAATGAGCGGGAAAGATTAGATTTTACTTAATTACGGTAATCAATTTGAACGATTACGCCTAATCACAGAAGAACATTGGCCTAGATCTAATATAATTAGGCCTATGTAGATAAATAAGTATCAAGTAATGGTATAATAATTCGTGTGCATTATATGCTGTTTCAGAAATATTACTGTTAAAAAAAAGACGGCAGTGGTAAAACTACCTCAGTGCCCCACCCTAAATCCGCCTCTGAACAGGGACTGGACAGTCGGCATTGTTAAGGTACTATTCTTCTCTACTCCCAAATAATAATAAACTTGACAAAAGACAGGTTATAGAAAATAGTTGTAGGATAACCATGATTGCTCAAAATTAATGTCTGAATAAAGAAATTTCATCATCAAAGTTTGAAATTAAACAATTTTCTTGTTTTTGTTACCATTAAACGCAGTCGGGTTGATCACTTCTTGCCCTGATGTTACTTGCCTATAAAAAAGAATTAAAAATTAATTAATATTAGGCCTATGTTAAATTATTGTGCAAGACGCTATATTTATTTAAATAAAGCCTCGGGCGTTTATTGTTGAGAATGACTTTGCTTCAATTATAGGCCTATGTTTCGCTTCGGGGCAAATCAAAGAATAAATATTGTTGGCATGAAAAAAAACATTCAAAAGTATATAACGCTAGAATCGATGGAAATTAATGTAGTCAGATTTGCATAGAGCTTATAACTAAAGTCTAAAAGCGCTCGAGGTTCGACTCAAATGGCCGAGCCATTACATCCGGGTACAGGCGTAAAAACTGCGGCTGCCACGGGTCCTCAAGACCAGCCATCATTTTTAATTTCAAATAATTAAAAATTGGACAAAATTTAAACCATAGAATTATACTCACACTCATACACAACGTCGAGATACTTGAACGTTCTGACACAGGGGTCACCAAACAGGCGGTTATGAGCCTGGACAACACACGTCCGTTTTCCTTGGCAGAGGTGTTTGACCGTAGATATTGATGACTTCGCAAGGCACGACGTGTCTTCATATCTCGTTGAGGAGTGACAGCGCTTGGCATATGGAACAGAGCGTCCGTAGCTGGCGCACACAATGTTAATGGTGCCGCTTCCACAGACGATTCTCAGGCTTCTATGTTCACATACGCCTATTTGGGAGACCCTTCCTGTAAGTTCAATCATTATTAGTATAAATTAATCAATCATTCAGAATGACTCCAGAGATCAATAAGCAATATGATATGC
>NW_022756705.1:468087-475784 GCF_011630105.1 Anneissia japonica
GATTTGACCAATCAAAATAAACCTAGATGTAAACAGAAAATAAAATGCGCGAATTACGAATACGAATATTTCGCGCGAATACTTACGCTAGCGTTCATTAATCGCCTAGTCTGGACATCTCGCTAGTTACGCCATGGATTAACGTACGCCCGGCGTTAGATACGCCTGGCGTATCTCACGGGTCTGAACGTAGCCATTACCTTGTCCCGAGATGTGCGTCCTTCTGTTTAATTGCCTTGATTTCATATACGCATACGCATGCATCCTTCACGCCGGGAATGGGGCTTTAACGTACACATAGAAACAGTCACACGCGCATTCTAACTAAACAGCAGTTATATTTCATATACGCATACGCATGCATCCTTCACGCAGTGACGTAACGCCTATGCGCTCTTGTGTGGGGCCCCCATAGAGCTATTAAACAACTAGAGTGCTGACAAGATGGCGCAGCAATGCAGAGTTATGTATGTGTAGGGGGCCCCAGACCCCTAGGGGTCCATAAGACCTCCTACCCAAAGGGTCCTCGGTCTAGCACCTTGAGTCAAAAAGGCTTTGTTGATACATAACAGCATACTAATGTTAATTCATTTTCTTGTTTGTAAACTTGGTTAGCCTATACATGGGTTTTTAATCGTTTGTAATTTTATTAATTATTATTTAATGCGTTTCTTTGGTATTATTGTACATTTATTTTATAGTTTATACATGACTAACATATGAAATTATATATTGAATGTTATTTTTTAATAATCTGGCTCAAAATTGCGTTGAAAGGAACTAAACTGGGTACTTGTATCCTTTTGCCAAAGTTTGTCAACATGTCTTGTATCAGAAAACCCACGGCAAAAGGGCATAACTGACATTTTGAGCGCAAAAATCAATATTTATAGAAAAAAATGTGTGCTACACTGGAAGAGACATTATTTGTCTATTTGATTACATTAACCATGAAATCAAATATTAAAACACATTTTAGGGCTAAATAAATTACACGTTTTGCTTAATATCTCCAAAACAGCAAATTGTCAGTTATGCCCTTTTGCCATGGGAGGGCAATGATTAAATAATCATTGACCTAATGTTTTCTTGCTTTGTTTTGTTTAGGCCTACATTTTACATTTCTTTTTCGCAATTTAGTTTACTTTTGCGGAGTGGATTTTCTTCGTTTCCATAATTTATTTTGCCATTGTTAGGTATATATTATTTTTATTTTACTAAATTGTTGTCTTTTGCATACTGTATAATAATTATGTTTTGTATCTATATTATTTAATTT
This sequence comes from Anneissia japonica, assembly GCF_011630105.1. Classification (NCBI taxonomy): domain Eukaryota; kingdom Metazoa; phylum Echinodermata; class Crinoidea; order Comatulida; family Comatulidae; genus Anneissia; species Anneissia japonica. The sequence continues at coordinate 469,367 of NW_022756705.1, forward strand.
TTGCGTTTAACTTTTTTCTTTTTTATTATGTACGATCGCAATGGTGTTAGCTCTTCTGCAATAGTCTGTACTCTTCTGACTTTTAGTTTCTGTGTAGCCTAGGATAGCTTTGTTTTCCTTGTTTTGCGCATAGAGACCATGTACTTTGCGCTATATATGTCTCCAACCATTACCATTACCATTACCGTACTGTGTAATTTATGTTAACTGTAAATAAGGTATCTGACGATCATAATGAAAAACAGCATTATATTTGTTGATTTGTGCTTCGTGAATATATAAAGTTTTACTACATTTACATTGGTGCTCTAGTTGTCATGTTGGTGTTCTGGTGGAACTGAAATAAAAACTGTATATTTTGCTGTAGTTGTCGTTGTCATCTTCATCATCACTCTCGTTAGCAGAATCAATGTCATTAAAGAATTGAACAAAAATGATCATCATCATCATTCTCGTTAGCAGAATCAATGTCATGAAACATTAAAACAAATAATATAAATATTTGTATTGCAATTTCATTACAGATCAAGTCTGTGTTTAATCACTAATCGTCGTTTAATTTTACGGGCGCGTATAACAGTATTTTTAATGTATTTGTTTCTTAAACATTTTAACACATAGCAGGGGCTGATTCAGAATTTTTCAAATAGGGTGGGGGTGGGGGACACAAGAATTTCAGAACAGATAAGCGAGTAAAACATAACACTGATATGCATTGAACTTTTACTTCGCTCATATTTTTTAACAGTTAAACTAAAATAATACACCGAATAATTAAACATCTTTTTTTATTATTGGCATACCGGTATGTAAAGAGACTCTGATTCGTGTAACTAATCTTTAATAAACCTACGAACGCTGTGTTTTGCACCATATTTGTAGCTAGAATGTCTTTGGAATACTGAAATAATTGATGTATAACCTTGTAATATGTTACACATATAATTAGAAAGCCATGATTTTTACATCTTGTTTTAATACAGTAATATTTATAGTAATTCATTTAAATTGAAGTGCAGACTATCATTTTAACTGACTTAACTGCTGAGGGTTAACCCGGTTACTTTATAATTTTTATAGGCCTATTATAGATTGAAGAACAACACTGTATTATAAATTGACTAAGAAAGATGTCTTTGCAATATACCGGTATGTAATCAAATTGTTGTTTGTATATATATATATATATATACTGTCTCTTATACACATCTAGATGTGTATAAGAGACAGGAGAAAAACCTACAAATGCAATAAGCATCTTGAAGATAGAGTTTACAAACACGGGCTGACCTGGTTTCAAATTTGGGGGGAGGGGTGTCAGGGGCGGATCCAGGATTTGAGAGAGGGGGTTCAAAATGTTTTAAAAAAAAACCCAAAATGAAAGGGGTCCGATGTCCTCCCCCGGGAAATTTTTTATTAGTAGATGGTAATAGTAAATGAGCTTTCCCCACTTTTGAGGAGTCTTTTAAAGGACCTTTCAGTTCTTCAAAATTCAAGGTTTTTCCCTCTTGAAACCAGTTAGTTAAACCAAACGTTCTCACTCTTATTACAGTAGGCCTATTTATGTGTGTATATATGTACATAAAAAAATTGAGTCGCAGGAGGGTCCGGCGGTCCTCCCCTGGAAAATTTTGATCCCTTGATAGCAGGAAATTGGCTTTCCCGACTTCTGAGCTGTCTTTTAATGACTTTAAATTCTTAAAATTTTAAGGTTTCCCCCCTCTTGAAAAAGGTCAGGTAAACTTCTCATTCTTATAAATACTAGTAGACCTATTATGTGTGTATATTCATACATATTATTCTTTCCATCGATCAACCACAAAGAGGAAGGGACCCCACCCCCCTCCCCCCAAAAAAAATATAAACAAAAATCCGCCAGTCGGGGACTGCATAAACACTCTTTTTCCCCTCCCTCTCTTCTCCTTCTTCCCTCTTTCTTTTCTTGCATTTCTTTTCGATCATACAAAAATCTCTATAGACATATATTTTCAGCCACAAAGTGGGGGGGGGGGGCGGGCCCCCAGGTTCCGCTGGCCATGTATAACACATTACAAAAACAAAATATTTAATTACACAGACATAGTATAGTTGAGCAGCAAAAGCGAAGCCACTGAGTTGTTATAACCAAGGAACAGTAAAATTCAGTGTTCCCTGGTTATAACCAACTATGATCAGTCTCAGCAGTAGAGTATCAGCCCGTTTAAAACTCAGTGTCGGTAGTACACTACTCCCGGAGGCATGCCTCCCGGACGGACCGAACGAACGAACGCGAATTTCGCCTCCTGCGAGGACAGGACCGGACAGGATTGAGGACCTGGCCAAAACCATTTTCAATGTGTGGTTAAAAAAAAACAAAAAAAAAACAAAAAAAAACAAACGAAGAGGCAGCTGCAGTGTGCGCATAGCATATGATTTATTGGATACTCAATCAATGGACGAATTCATTTTCATTATGTGGTATCCACAGTTATTGTGGCTGGTTTAATTCAGATTTAAAGTTTTTTTTTCTTCTGAAGTCAAAATTATGCTAATTTTTCTCTAAAATTATGCCAGCACATATGCTGATACTAAATGGGTCTAATTATGCCAAAAAATGTTATGTTCGCCTATGTTTGGGGTCATGACAGTAAAGAATTATCTTGTCTTATCTTATCTTATGATTCACATGTGGTTGTTTGTTGACAGTCATAAGTATATTACTATGCTTGTGATATTATATTGGCTGGATGTATTGCGTAGATAATTGTTAATAGGCCTAATTGAAAATCATAGCGATACAAAATAATAACAACATATAGATATTGAGAAAGACATAATGGCTCATATCTGTGACAAAACATTGAAAAAGACATAAATATCTGGAGCTACTTTGTTTCAAGTATGCATCCTTCTGAAATTACATTGTGGAAAAGTGCCGACAGGGACTAATTTAAATCAGTTTTTTTTTTTATTAATTATTAATAAGTGACGCAATTTTGGAAAACACCACATAGCCTATTGCCTGCCCAGTACTTATGTGAACATCTCTGGCTCTATATGAGCCACCGTGATGGATTTGGTGTCCTTTTCCACTATATTTGGCAATACTAATACACTGGAATGGTTAATGTAGCATTTAAAGATCATCCTGACCTATAACATTCAAGATGGCTGCTGTCCGCCATCTTGAAACCGCAAAAATGTATTATCTCGGACTCTACATAAGTTATAATGACAAATAGGATGTTATTTCCTCTAAATTTTGCTTTACCAGTATGCTGACATGACTACTGAGGAGTTTTGAGGTCCCCCTGAACATTGGGTCCAGGATGGCACTGTCCACCATCTTGAAAATATGCCAAACAGTAATAACTGGAACTAGATGAGCTAGAAGGACAAGTGAAATGCCATTTCTCCTAAATTTGACATTACCAATTACACTGGAATGGTTATTATAGAGTTTTAAAATCATACTGACATCCAATGTGGCCACTGTTCAATATCTTGAAAATATTCCAAACTGTAACAAGTTTGCTAAATGTTGCTTTACCAATACACTGACATGGCTATTGAAGAGTTTCAAAGTCCACCTGAATAATGAATCTAAGATGGCTACTGTCGACAATCTTGAAAATATGCTAAACTCTAATATTCTGCCACTGCTGTTAGGCTTCAAGGTTGAATGAGTGCGATTTTCCCCTTCTTGTAAAGTTTCAAAATTATCCAGACCTACAATTCCAAGATGGTTGCTTTCCACTATCTTGTAAAAACGCAAAATTGCAATATGCTTGGCTCTAACTAGAAGGAAAATACGGATGCCATTCCTCTAAATATTACTGTAACCAAAACACTGAAATGACTATATTTTGAGAACTTCAAAGTCATTCTGACCAATAAAACATTCTTGAAAAAATGCAAAACTGTAAAATTTCTGCCACAAGATGAGCTAGAAGGACCAATGAGGTGTCTTTTCTTCTTAAATGTTGACTTTAACAATACACTTTAATGTTTTGTACACTCAATAGTTTCAAAATAATCCGCATTGGATCTGCTTGTCATTTATATAAAATACACAAAACTGTAGGGGTCATTCAAGTATTATGTAACACATTTTTTGGTAAATATTCACACCCCTCCCCCCCCCCGTAACACTCTGTAACACTTTTCCAAACCCCCCTCTAAATGTTATGTAACTCTAGAACCACCCCACCCCCCCCTTTCCAAACATCAACAATTTTAATAAAATCAGATGAACAACATTAATTATTAGGATAAATGTCCTCCACTACAAACTTGTAGGATGTTTTGTTATTTTTTGATATGGTAGATGTAACTTCATTGTTTATTGATTTCACAAATTCAACACAACCGTGTTACATTACATTGTATTACACTGATGTAATATGTTTCAATAAAGTAATATCATACAAGTTTGAATATTTAATATTTCTTTTCTTCCCATGAAAATTAATTTTGTTATGTAACACTTCAAGCAACACCCCCACCCCTATGTCACACACTGTAACATTTTCCACTTTACACCCACCCCCTCTGCGTTGCATAATACTTGAATGACCCCATATATCTGGCAGTGGAGGTGTGGTGGAGGGGGGGGGGGGTGTCTTTCCAAGTTTCCTATAGTATCTTTTTGAGATAACTTATCTCAAAATAAGAAATGAATGCCGTAATATTCGTCGGAAAGACAAATTTTCAAGAAGATTCATCTCAGAAAAACGGAATTCCCAAGATAAAGTATCTTGAATAGAAGACAGTTGGCATTCTTGATATTGGTCAGTATAATTTTAAAAACTATATTAAAACTCTACAATAACCATTCCAGTGTATTCGTAGGTCATAGGTGTAAAATGGTCGAAGAACCCCCCAAAATGACACTACTAACAGAGAATAAATAATAAATTAACTACGATTAACATCACAGAACGAAATTTGGTAAAAGTACAGTAAATGGCAATAATATTATCAGATCAGATCATAGAGCTATTCTTATTATATTTCTATGGATCAGATGCAGAGCAAAGAAACTAGAGAGGGAGGTATTCATAGTTATTGATAATAATGGTTGATTTGATTTGCGCGGGAGTAGTAGTACGAATTAAGGCTTCTTTACACAGTCAAAAGCCATGTCAGAGAGAAGCTTAGAACAAGTGCAAAGTGATAATATTTCAAATTGTATAATACAATCAGATGTTCCGTCAGTTTGCAAGGAAGAGCCCTGCTGTCTTGGAATAGATGAGGCTGGAAGGGGTCCAGTTTTAGGTAGGCCTTCGTCCCCAGCAGTGAGTGTCAGGAGGCTTGCTAGGCCTGGGCATAGGAGTACTACTAGGCTAGGCCTAGAAGAGGCTAGGCTAGCCTAGTTAGGCCTAGGCTTAAACCAAGACTCCTGTGTAGGCTGGTTTCGGTCCGGTCTGACTTCATTTCTTATCGTACATAGGTAGGGCCTAGGCTATAGTAGTAAGCATTTCTTTTAGGGTAGGGACTAGGCTAGGGGCCTGGCATAAACTACAACAAAACAGCTAGGCCTAGGCAGGCAGTTAGTTAGGCCTAGGCCCTAGGCTAGGCCTACTCACTTATAATGTAGGACAGGTATTTTAGCACTTTAAAGTTTAATTATAGGGTAGGCTAGGTCTATAACTAAAGTCTCTGGGCCTAGGCCTAGCTAGGCCCCTGTCTGTACCAAGCCTAGCCTAGGCTAGTTAGGAGGTATAAGTAAGTAAATCATTACAGTATAGCCTATACCTATCGTTTAGTTTGGAATGTAATTTTTTTTTTTTTGTAACTTCTTAGGCAGTGGCTCTTGTTATAGCAGTCGTAAACCAATTCCTAATTCTGTATGTTCATTGACTTCTGTGTATGGATGGACAATAATAACATTCGACCAGTTTTTTACATTTACATTAACTATCAATTATTTTGAAGCAGAAAGGATGATGGGCGCTAATACGGTTTTGCATCTGGCCCTCAAAACAGTTACCAAATTATTTAAAACTTACAATTATTCAAAACTAACATGTTCTTTTATGATCTGACTTTCAAATATGCCACTTATTATTTCATAATTATGGTTTCTAATTCAGTTAATTAACCAATAATTAGGACGGTATATCGATAGTAACACAATCAACTGAGCTCCGCCGCACCACGGTTGACAACTGGAGGTTCCCAGTGTCTGTCATATAATTTTTGCCCAATTGTAATTTTTGTGACCAATTATTTCGCTGCATTAGGATTTATTTTGTAGTTTTGTCTCTTTGTATAATGTATTTTTCTTTATGAAGGTAAAATAAAAGCAAAATGTAGAATAACATTTTGAGTGGGCATTCGTACTATTTGCACTTAGGCACGCTTAAACTCAGCACACATCTATGGCTACCACGGTATATTTTTGCCCCGATTCTGGCAACACCGCAAAGTTGTTGAC
>NW_022756705.1:476039-495489 GCF_011630105.1 Anneissia japonica
GAAGACAGTTGGCATTCTGGATATTGGTCAGTATAATTTTAAAAACTATATTAAAACTCTACAATAACCATTCCAGTGTATTCGTAGGTCATATGTGTAAAATGGTCACAGAACCCCCCAAAATGACACTACTAACAGAGAATAAATACGATTAACATCACAGAACGAAATTTGGTAAATAAAGTACAGTAAATGGCAATAATATTATCAGATCAGATCATAGAGCTATTCTTATTATATTTCTATGGATCAGATGCAGAGCAAAGAAACTAGAGAGGGAGGTATTCATAGTTATTGATAATAATGGTTGATTTGATTTGCGCGGGAGTAGTAGTACGAATTAAGGCTTCTTTACACAGTCAAAAGCCATGTCAGAGAGAAGCTTAGAACAAGTGCAAAGTGATAATATTTCAAATTGTATAATACAATCAGATGTTCCGTCAGTTTGCAAAGAAGAGCCCTGCTGTCTTGGAATAGATGAGGCTGGAAGGGGTCCAGTTTTAGGTAGGCCTTTGTCCCCAGCAGTGAGTGTCAGGAGGCTTGCTAGGCCTGGGCGTAGGAGTACTACTAGGCCTAGAGGCTAGGCTAGCCTAGTTAGGCCTAGGCTTAAACAAAGACTCCTGCTGTGTAGGCTGGTTTCGGTCCGGTCTGACTTCATTTCTTATCGTACATAGGTAGGGCCTAGGCTATAGTAGGCATTTAGGGTAAGGACTAGGGGCCTGGCATAAACTACAACAAAACAGCTAGGGCCTAGGCAGGCAGTTAGACCTAGCCTAGAGGCTAGGCCTACTCAATTATAATGTAGGACAGGCATTTTAGCACTTTGAAGTTTAATTATAGGGTGGGCTAGGCCTATAACTAAAGTTTCTGGTTTGCCTTTAAAGACCTATAATTCCAAGATGGTTGCTTTCCACTATCTTGTAAAAACGCAAAATTGCAATATGCTTGGCTCTAACTAGCCTAGAAGGAAAATAAGGATGCCATTCCTCTAAATATTACTGTAACCAAAACACTGAAATGACTATATTTTGAGAGCTTCAAAGTCATTCTGACCAATAAAACATTCTTGAAAAAATGCATAACTAAAGTTTCTGGTTTGCCTTTAAACTAAACTACTAGGCCTAGCTAGGTTCCTGTCTGTACCAAGTAAATCATTACAATATAGCCTATACCTATCGTTTAGTTTGGAATGTAATTTTTTTTTTGTAACTTCTTAGGCGGTGGCTCTTATTATAGCAGTTGTAAACCAATTCCTAATTCTGGATGTTCATGGACTTCTGTGTATGGATGGACAATAATAACATTCGATCAGTTTTTTACATTTCTTTATATTAACTATCAATTATTTTGAAGCAGAAAGGATGATGGGCGCTAATACGGTTTTGCATCTGGCCCTCAAAACAGTTACCAAATTATTTAAAACTTACAATTATTCAAAACTAACATGTTCTTTTATGATCTGACTTTCAAATATGCCACTTATTATTTCATAATTATGGTTTCTAATTCAGTTAATTAACCAATAATTAGGACGGTATATCGATAGTAACACAATCAACTGAGCTCCGCCGCACCACGGTTGACAACTGGAGGTTCCCAGTGTCTGTCATATAATTTTTGCCCAATTGTAATTTTTGTGACCAATTATTTCGCTGCATTAGGATTTATTTTGTAGTTTTGTCTCTTTGTATAATGTATTTTTCTTTATGAAGGTAAAATAAAAGCAAAATGTAGAATAACATTTTGAGTGGGCATTCGTACTATTTGCACTTAGGCACGCTTAAACTCAGCACACATCTATGGCTACCACGGTATATTTTTGCCCCGATTCTGGCAACACCGCAAAGTTGTTGACATGTACTACAAAGACATTAACCGTCCTAATTAATGGTTAATTAATTGGAAACCATAATTATTTGATAATAAGTAGATTGTAGGAAAGTCAAATCATCAAAGAATGTATTAGTATTGAATAATTGTAAGTAATAAATAATTTAGTAGTACTTACTGTACATTTTGGGACCGGATGCGAAACCATATTGGCGCTATACAGTATGATGTTGAGAAAGCAGGGAGGTTATTAATGGAGTGACAGGTCTAACTATTACTATTAGCACCGTAGACTACGGTCTACTGAAATCTTTTTTTTCTAAATGAACTTTACACACTACAGAAAAGGTAAAAAAAATAGTACCACACATTGAAATTTGTGGAAAAGACCTGACACCTTAAAATTGGTCCTGGCCAAAAAATGTCTGGCGGACAGATTTTGGCCGCAAAAATTGGTTCGCCGGACTATTAAATCGGTCCTCCTGGTTGATTTTAGCCAGCTAAAACAGGCCCCCGCTTGGATAAAATTGGTCCGCGTCGGCCTGGCCACTTCACTTGTAACTCGTCTGCTGCTCATAGGATATGATTGTTTCACCTGCGTGGAGTGGAGGAAAGTAATTCATGCTTCTCCCACACTTGCAAAGTCTTTTGCAGTGACAAAATGATTTGTATTCTTTTGAGGATGTGTTTTATCAAACACACCTGATAATGCATTTCCTATGCCTAAGCAATACACACAGCATGCATCATTTCAGCAGTTGTGGTTAGGCCTAGGTTTGGGCCTAAAATGAAACACAAGACTAATTTATTAGTTTTAAATATTCCGGATTATTGTGTGGGGTATTAGATCATACAATAGATATTCTAATACATGAAATAAAGGGGTCAGAATTCTTGGAATTCAATGCATGTACTTCGTCACAGCGTTAACCAAAAAAAAACAAGGGAAAAAAAACTAAAGGAGATTAACACAATTTAAGACCACATCGTTTAACTTCTGTTAGTACTTTTACGCCAAAGTTTACTGGGTTTGAAGCTTTACTTAATTTTGCCTATGATTTCACACATAACGAATGAAAACATATTATATAATGAGAGATAAGATATTTATCTATCATTTGATTTTTAAAAATTATGAGCAATATTATAGTAATACAAGGTTCTACTAAATAGACGCCGGACTGATTTTGGCTTATGTGGACTACATTTGGCATCGCAGAAAATTTTCCTGACAGACCCATCAACATAGTGATATCAGTTATTTTATAATAATGTAATAAAATGTAGTACTATAGTTTACTGTATAACAATTTTTGTTTACAGTTAACTTCTATTTAGCCTATGTTCTTTCTTCAGGTCCTATGGTGTATGGCATATGCTATTGTCCAGTTTCCGAGAAAGAAAAACTGAAAGACATGGGGTTTGCTGGTAAGTATATACCCTTAAATTAAAGATTGATCTTGAGGAAACACAGTTTCACTCTATTAGATAAACCTAGATAAACAAAAGCCTTTTCATTTCTGATACTCAGATTCCAAAACTTTATCTGAAGAAAAACGTGAAGGTTTGTTTACGAGTATAGAAGAGGCTGGTGACCTGCTGGGGTTTGAAGTGGAAGTCATATCACCTACATTCATTTCAAACAACATGCTTAAGAGGTTAGGCTTTAATCAGTATTTTATACTTGCATATAGTAATGTGGCGATTGATTAGCGGTTGGGGCAAGACTTTTTTATATCTTGTTTAGCGAAACCACTGCCTGCCAATCATGATGATTTCAAATGAAAATGAAATTTTATTTTTTGATTAATTAGCACACTCATCGCCACTAAAAATTGGAAATTTCAGGAAAAAATTTTATTTTTATTTTTATTATGCCCGCTGCTGCCTTGAAATCTCCAAAAATAGGAAATGGATATTTTTTCCTAATTATATAAATTTAAAGCATTTAATCCATCCCATTTCCATACTGTTCACATTCAACAATAACATTTTATTTTTATTTTCTCCTCCATCTGGATGTTTTTGGCAAAACCATTTGCTCAATAAGAAAATATAATTTTATATTTATTTTTTTCTGCCTTTCTCTGAAGATGTTCAAAATATAAGTTTTGCAAAACAAGGTATAAAGAAAGTGTTGCCTAGCTTTGCTTGTATTTTTGTATTTTTATCTGCATTTTTGTTTTCTCTTTGCTAACCCATGAATATAATAATAATAATAATAATAATAATTACTTTATTTAAACACGGAAAAACTTGATCACCCAAGGGTGTTTTTCATCAAGGCCGTGCAAGGCCATAGGTGGTAAAATATAAAAATACAAAAATACATAAAAAAAGTATAAACATTAAAGAATTTGTTTAAGTATAATAAATGTGATTAAAATGTGAAATTAAATAGTATCTTTAGTTTAAAATAAATCAAAAACATATGCATTAATTAATTTAATATACATACAGTAATTGATTAATTTAATATCAGAAGTTAGATTAGATTAATGATTTCTTTAAATTTATTAATATAAATTAGACTTTTCAAGTTAGTAAAATGCATTTCAGTAAACCAAGACTTCAAATATCTGTAGTATATGCAAAATTTCCGTAGCGCTGAAAAATGTGACTTGAGTGCAAAATATGGGTTGCGAGATTATTACTGGATGAAATTATAACGCTTTATTATAAAGTATCTGTATGAGGCTTAGGGTTGTTTTTAGTCATGAGAAGAAAGTACTTGGCTGTGAAAGATTCTTGAGCCAGTACCTTGAAATTTGAAGGCAGGCATATTTGAGGCTTGCCATTCCAATACCAGAGTACTGTATTAATACTTTTACTCATAACCTTGGTATTAGTATTAGTAAAGTCGATTCCAGTAAATAACCCATCATTTTAAAGCTTATGATGTGGAAAATGAGAATAAATTAAAAATTTGATACTGGTTTTCGGATGGCAAGCCTCATTTAATATCATGCACTTAAAATATAGGATTAGAAGAGAGCTTATACATATTGGTAATATTGACATCATTTTGAATCAAGTGTTTCCTTCTTTAAAGGAGCAAGTACAGTTTGAATGCTATATCGATGGATTCTGCAATCGGACTGGTAAAACTTGCGCTGAAGAATGGTGTTAATCTCACTGAAGTATGTTGGTACATGTATTCAATCCTTATCCTACAGTAGTGGATCTTTCTGCTAAGCCTCACCCCTTTGATATGCAGACCGTGCTTTAGGATGTATGCTAGCGATATTGGTCTCCAATATAAGTTCTCACAAAACAATTTAGCGTAATTGTACATAAACTTTTGTGGGAAAATGCGCCTGGATTATTAGCACTGTTCTGATTGGTCACTTGTTTGATTGGCACCCCAGAAAGATTCATTCAACTGAAAGGTTTTATGATGACATATCACATCATATTCACCACAGCACGTCATTAAAATTTTAAATTAATTATCAAATTATAATTATTATTATTAATATTTATTATTATAAGATTTGGATTATTCATGTTGGAGGTAAACTATTGTTATTGATATTACAGTTAAACTTCCAAAGATTCCAAAATCAATAGTATATTCTTAAGATTTGTATTTTAAAAATAAATTTAATATATTTTTTAGTTAGATTTACTGATAGATATTTTGCAGCAATGTTTTACAATATATCTTCTTTTATGAAATGCAAAAACATGAAAATGTTAAAAATTCTGATTCTCGAATATTTTGGGTGCTTGTGGGAAATTAGAAACACATATTTTAATCATTAATGTAGGTTTATGTTGATACTGTTGGACCTGCTGTAAAATATCAAGAAAAACTGCAAGGTATCTTTCCAGATTTAACCATCACTGTGGAATCTAAGGCTGATGCAAAGTTCCCTATTGTTAGTGCTGCAAGTATCTGTGCAAAGGTAATGTTTACATTTTATCCATTCATATCTACACCAGTGCCGTGTGATCTAGTAGTGTTGATGAAGGTAGTGTGGCAAATTGATTAGACGATCAGTTAAGTCAGGGACACTGTAACCTTCAGTTATAATATCGGCGCTGGTTCATACAGCTCACTCGCCAGTGGTTCCAGTGGTGGAACTGGTGGAAGTCTTCCCGGATATGGACTTTAAACCGCATGAAGATGAAGTAGAGGCTAAGTTGAGTAATTAGTTTGCTAGGTGATGTGAGGTGATTTTTTACTCACCTCGCTTATGCCATGAAGCACATAAGAAGTCTGGGGAAGTGCCAGCTTTTTACACAAGGCCTGCATTAGGACTGGGGTAGGGTTGGAGAAATCGCCTGTTCTACTGGACTGGTAGATTCTGCTACCACAATACCGTACATTCTTTCCTAACACTGAATGTGCACCTTCAAATCAAACAATATCTCATTGATTTCTTTCTTTGCAGGTCGTACGAGATAGAGTATTGAAAACATGGACATTTTCTGAGGGTGACCAGTATACCCTGGCTAAAGATGTATCTGGATACCCATCAGGTTCGGGACACTTTTATTTCAAACAAAATTGAATTTCTCATTTTGTACATTTTAAAATAACTAGAAGAACTAGAGAAGTCACTTCATAGAGTGCATACCTCCGACCTGTGCCTGAATACCAACCATAAGCAGGCCGTGTATGAGGAGCAAAACTGCAGCATACCCTCAAGAAAATAATGGAATCGTCCATGTTCAGGTACATTATTTCTTGAGTGCTGCCTGAAGATGAGGGGAAATTCCATTATTTTCTTTTATGCTTGAGGGTAAATAATTGAATTTCCGTGAAATGGTGTCTTTCTTTGATTATTATGTACCATTCCACTAGATTTTATTAGTTTTTGTGTAATCGTGTTAACAGGCAGACAGAAAGACAGCAATGAATACATAACCTCCTAGAGTGAAGGTAAATACATGTATTGCTTCCTGTTCCTGCCAATTAACTGACATTTGAAAATACTATACAGTACCCTAATTTTTAATTAGTTCAACACAACATATCTTTAAAAAAAAAAATCAGTAGTTATGGTATTTTTACATTTATGTTTTTAGATCCAAGTACGAAACAATGGCTGCGTGAAAACATTGATAAAGTGTTTGGTTTTCCGAGTGTGGTACGATTTAGTTGGTCTACAGCTAGTTTCATTCTAGACGAGAAAGCTGTTAAAGTGTTTTGGTATGCAACTCTTCTATATCAGTCACCACATGATATTTATATTGGTTCACAACATAATAAATAATAATAGTGATACTAATAAATGGCATGTTTCGACAAGTCGCACGTCATCATCAGGGAATGGTGCCTACCAGTTTGTATGCCACTGGTCTGATGTATGGCAGATAAGCAAAATACAAACGCAAGTCAAGTATATTAAAGCTAAATATTGTCAGATGTTTACCATACATATCCGTGTAATGATCCTGACACAAGGGCATTCCACTAATCTGACCGGTGGTATCAAAAAGTGTAGAACTGCACGAGTTCCAACTCTCGTGGTTTCATTGGAATGTAATCCTATCTCAAAAAGTACTGCGACGAAGAGGCGTGTCCTTAAAATGCAAGTTTCGATCAAACCCTATTCAAATTCTAATAGGGTGCCCCCTACCTCCTGCCAGTACTTTTTTAACATTCCATTGCGTGTGCATGCAAAATCAGGGCAGTCAGACCTAATTCTATACTCTTTGGTAGTATATAATCCTGCCTCCAACTAGGATGTAGCGCTATTGCCACATTTGTAGAATTCCATACATTGCAACAGTTGTAGAATTCCATACTTGCTTTACATCTGTAAAAAAAAAACCCTACAAGTAAAATTATATTTTATTTTATTAAATTTTGGGGTTTTTTCCGAATTTTTTAAGAAAGCAGTTTTTAGCCATTGCATTTCTCAGAGACTTTTTAAGCCTTGGATTACGATATACGGAGGCGGCACACTAAAACGTGATTTAATTACAGCAAAGTTGAACTGTACTTATTTTCAGATGAATTGCCTAGAGCTCTTATTCTTAATCTGATGTTTTAAATAAAAACTCATTATTTTTTATAGGGATGATGAAGATGAAGATGAGGATACCAAGGGAACCAAATCAGTTCTCTCTTACTTTGCTCCAACAGACTCTGAAAAGTTTAAAAAACACAAATTCTTTGAAGAAAGACATTTAACTCAGGTTACCAACTTTTGATGAATTAACCTAAAAAAAAAGTATTAACCATTCCACTTAGCCCTGCCCATTGGATATTTTCCTAAAATCTGTCAGAAATACTGTAGTGCTATGGTTGCCACTCCATGAGTCACATGTAGGTCATGGATAAACTTTTTAGGGCCATCGGGTCACATCCGTGTCTCAAAGAAAAAAAGTAAAATAGGTGTTAAGGAGTGTTGCAGTTACAGTAAAACTAAAAAATCGGAGGTTTCTCAGAACATTGAACCAAAACTTGTGATTAAACAATTTAATAAAATGTTGTAGCTATATTTTTCAAATTTGTGTTAAATGTCTGCTTGTGTTTTGAATTGATAAGCTTGACAAAACTGTGGCACCAGAAATTTGCCGACAAGGGGTCAGATGTGTCCGGCGGAGGGGTCCTAACCAAGGCGACGACGGAGCCTCGGTGGACGGCCCGGAATAAAAAAAATCCTTGTTAGGCCCCATGGGGAGAGTTTTTATGGCTTAATTTGGTCCTAAATGTGCGTTTAGGCCTCAATAAGAGATTGGCAATCAATAATATTATTATTACAGTATTAGCTTTATTTGGATAGACAATTATTATTACACTATTATTATTACAGTATTAGCTTTATTTGGATAGACAATTATTATTACACCACTGACCCTGAGTAGGCCTTGTTAAACCTATTTTCCACAAGGCCGATTTATTCGTGCAAATGGAAAGTGTTGGCTCATGCATTTACGTTTTTATCAGAGTTTTTGCTTGTGAAAAAATTTGCAACCAATCAGAGCCCAGAAAGCGAACCGACGCTGTTGATTCACACGAATAAATTCACACAGTGGAAAACAGCCTTAAGCAATACATCACTGCAGGTTTTTTTTTTCCCAACACGTGATTGAACATCTCAGCCAGGTTTTGATATGCACTGCTCTTTATTTTTGCATCATTGCTCAGACAAGTCTGGTAAGCAGACTAATATTTTAATAATGTACAAGGAATAATTATAGCAGAACCAGAGTTTACAATCGTAATTGAAGGGTTCTTTATGCCATTGTCATAACAGAAATGTACCAGTATCTTGATATACTGTATCATATAGGATGACATTTTTTAGAAGTGGGATAACTCTAGGCCTTGGGTCATGAGAAGATATTGAAAATTTATTTTGGGTTCTAAAAGGTTGCCGACTGCTATGAATATTACAATCCTGTATTAGCAGTGTATTACACATTTATTCTTCATCCATGGAGAGAAAAAATAAATATGATTTAAATGTGCATCTTGGACTATAAATGTGTTATTAGTTGATATGGAAATGAGAAACAAGACTATGTATTGCATGAATCAACTGGATAGGGGGATAATTTTCTTTCCCACCCAGTTTTCCCGGAAAAATGAACATTGTAAGATTGGCCATCATATGTCATTTCAAAACCACTTAAAAAAAACAATGCATTTAACAAACTTTTTACATTTGTAATAACAAGCATATGGATAGAAACATTATCTGTTAATGTGTGTTGTGATAAATTAATTATATTTCCCCCTAAAATTTTACTTTTCCCCCTCACTTGATTTCAGACGCTGGCACCCCTACTAATTGGAAACTGGTGTAGCTTTTAGAGTGCAGGGTGCATGTATTTTTAATGATGAGAAGTAACAGAATACAGTACATGCTACCGTATAGGTTATTCATGTAATTTATTTACATATAGCATGAGCTGTTCAAAAGAATGCTTTATCAACAATAGCTACAACAATGATCACTAGAAGAATCTAAAAATACAGTTCTGTGTATATACTAAGTACTTTACCCATAGACTAATGTACAGTATACTTTCCCACCAACTTAACCTATCCTACTTGCCTTTTTTGTTATGTGAATTACTGAATGGTAGTGGCCAGCAGATTAATAATATTACAGTAGAGTATTTACCCAAGAACTAGTGTTTAAAACTTGCAAGTACATAGACTAATCTGTATTTTTACAATGTACATGACTTTGGTTGTATCAAAATAAATCACACATTAGGCAATCTACTGTATATCAAATATTTAGCTAATAATAAAGACCACATAGAAATAAATATGGTTAAACATACTGATCTTATGATCACTATATAATGTATTATGTTGTATAGGTTGCCCATTCTCCCAACAAATCATGTTCTTTCAAATATAATAAACATTTTAAAATTTAAAGTAAAATACCAAAATAAAATCAATTACTTGTGTCATAAAATAACTTTATAATTAAAAGTTTATAACAAGAACTAGCTATAATTAAAATCAACATAATACACTTAGAATTAATATTAACATAAAAACTTTGAAAATTTCTATTTACAATACATACTAAGATGAAAATTAGTTTGCACAGTAAAATTAGCATGGTAAATATTTTAAAATCAATAAAATAAATAGTCATAAACTTCCATTCCCATACTACTAACAGTATTAAAACGTTGTTCCCTTATCGATATACTGTAGGATAAATGCTTCAAGCATGGGTAAACATTTAATTTCTGTACTGCTTGCCCTGGTGCAGTATGTAGTTGTTTTATGTACTATTTGGAAACATCACTCTTCCAAATGTATTTCAAAGATTTATTTTCAACCATTATATTATTCCCAGTAAGCCAGTTATTTGTTAACCTTTTAAATAAAAATATAAAACTACATAAAACCTGAAACTTTTTTCAGTATAAAACAGATTTTTTTGAATAATTGACTGGATATGTTCATGATATACATTGGTGATCATCACAGTCAACTTAACCTTTGATCGCAATAATGCTTCTGCAAATCAATGATGTCATCAAATGCCATCACAGTGATGTCATAGGATATAATGATATAAAAAAATGACTGGGAGATCAAAGTACTGTACAATGAATTCCTCAGTGGTGGTCCTCTCCATCATTTGGATGTCACTATAAAAGTTTGTAATAGCCTATCAAGAAGCATCTGTTAACATCTGTATTAACTCATCTGTGGCTGCTAATACAGTATTGCAGTTGTCTTGACAACAGAGAAACTTGATCATCTGACTCATACCTCAGCAACTCTTCTACTGTTAGTACTCTGTAAGAAAAATATGTTGCGATTAAAAATCTTATGTTGGCCTTTTTTATATTTCTTGTTTTGCTGGCATGCAAAAGTTTGTACTGTGCCACCCCAGTTACTGGTATATTGCTGCCAATTTCCCACAAAACAATAGTGTAAACATGAATAAGCACATGTGTTTATGAGACAACTAATGTGTTTGTAGAACATGTGCATATTCCTGGCCCAGTTCTGATTGGTCAGTAAAGTTTGACAATGGTCCATTACCAAATGCTGAAATGAATAAACATGAGCGAGTACAAATGTTTTGGGCCACCAGTAGTTGGGAGTCAAATTAGGGGAAAAGTCAGTATCCTATATACTCGGTGAATTTGTTACCCCCTGTACAGTACTTTCAGTAATAGCAAGTGTGTGTAGTAGCCATACTACATACCATTTGTCTTGTCATGTACAACCGTCCACTTTCTCCACCCTTACTAATAGCTCTCCCTTCATCATGCTGCCGTTTCATCGGGCTATTAACTGATGTACGTGGTGCAGGTACTGGCCTACTAGAAGATGTGTGATCACTTTTCATCCTTGTGACAGGCTGGGGTCTGTTTCTTGCCTCCTTTCGTGCCTGGATGGCCCGAGACCGTCTCGTCCGTGGAGAGTCTTTGCTGGTATTTTTGTTGGCCTCTGATTGATGCTGACTGGATAGTGGACTTGATGAGGTTCTTGTTGTCTGAAATGTGATTTAAAATAAGATAAAAAAAAATACAATACTTGCATACTGTAAGTACACTAATCATGGAATGTTCTATTGTTCATTAGCATTGGTGTTGTTATTTAATCATGATTATGATTATTTACCCTTTGTTTAGCATCCGACATATCTTGATATATTGTACGTGTTATTTTAATTGTCCGTGTAGGTGTCGAGCTCTCCGGCGTTAGATTAAAAAGTTGCGACTTCAATTCATGCATAACTTGTCGTTCCGCATGGAAATGCTTTCGAACCTGTGAAGAAACAGGGCATTGAATCTTAATTTAAACTCTGCATGTTAAACAGGTCAAGTTTTATCCAGCCCCAAGCAATAACACAGCATTTGTGTAAATATTCAAAATTGGGAAAATACTTTATTATGTTTTTGAAAATGCCTCTGGCCATTGGCATAAAATACATAGGTCACAGTACATAAAGTTAAAATGTCAAAAATCATTTCCAAAGTATATATAGTGCTGTACAGTATGTAATTCATCCAAACATACACTATGGTATATTACTGTAATAACATCTAAAATTTAAATAAAAACAGTAACTTGCCTCAGCATCATTTTCCGGGGGTGCTGGAGCTTGCCTTTTCTTCTTACTTATAAAACGATTTTCCATATTCTTCTGCAAAATTAAGAAACAATGGTAATATGTCGGCTCTTTGTTATGCTGCCTTACTAACAATTATATGCTCTTCACATTAAAATCTTAGGTCATAAACCTATCTATTGTGCCAATAGCTATTGTTATTTTCACTATAGATACACATTAGATTTATTTATTAAATATTATTTATGTTGCATTATCTGCAGTACTGTACTAATATATTATTTTAATGTTTTCGAACCTCAAATTTCATTCAGGGTACTTTGAAAAAAAAAAAAAAGAAGCAAACTAACAAATTTGAACTTTGAACAAATGCCTATGAAACACATTCACAGCTCCCTGGGCCACTATCTACAATAACAAGTGACTGTTGCATTAGTATTCCAACCTACATGTGCCCATTATACCTCCAGGTAGAGAAAGGGAGAGAAAAGTGCTTTGCCCATGGACAAAAACGAAGTGAAAAGAGTTTGGATTCGAAAACCATACTAATTTTTTTTTAATCTGAAGTGCAACAAATGCAAATCCCATGAATAAATTATAAATACCATTATTAAATACTTACAACAATAATTTCCCCTAAGGACCGACTTCTTCCATGCTTCCGTTGCCTTTCTCTTGCATAACTATCAGCATCTGTTCGTATTCTAGTCGGAGTTCCGGGCATATGACTATTCTTCATAAACTGATGAAATACAATAGAATAGAAAATTTAATTACTTATACATACAAAAACCCCCCACAAATAAATTTGCTGTGTGCTGTTATCTTTTAATAAATAAACCACATTTAGAAAGACGAACGACGAATATGTTGAATATAATATTAACAATGGAATTCATATCTTTAATCAGACAGATTATATTTATATAGGAAGGATATATTATATATATCTGTCTCTTATACACATCTAGATGTGTATAAGAGACCTGTTTTTTCCACATCAAATACATATTAATAATTATATACTTCATCACCCAGAATGCAATGGCTTTCCTAACCTGTTTCATAAGCTTGCGTTTCTTAGCACTGGGTGGCATTGATTGGACGTCACTGTAGAGTTGAGATAAGGCATCACCAGTGTTGTTCAGTTCATTCTTGACCTGCACTGTAGCCGGCTGTGGGCCACTGATTACAAGCCCGCTGTCTGCTTCATCGCTAGCCTAAATCAAGATACAAGATTAATTGTTTTAAAGAAAAATAATGTCAGCTTTCATGATGTTCAGTATTCACATGGTCAAAAACATGCTCAAGCAAACAAGAGCTGAGCTAAATTTGCTTTGTGGCTAGATTCATCATTATTAACTGTACCTTCGTTTCTTCCCACACCTTGTCTTCTGAGCAGTCTTCAATGGCTGATTCCTTTCCACCGCTTTTTACAAACTTTTCGCAGCGTATTTTGATATGAGCAGGAACCTAAAACAGGATTCAAGATTTGAAAATTTGAAATGTACAGATTAATTAGTAATATACAAATACATATGAAACATTTAAAATACTCGATTAAAATTCTTCTCAACAATAATAATAGTAACAATAATAATAATAATAATAATTTAAAGAACACATGTATCAGGTTGATACATTCATTTATTATACTGTAAATATTCCATGATTTTCAAGATTGATTTTTTATAATGCTCAAAAATCAATTTACAGTACTAATCCTGGGCTACTTTTTGACCAAAACCTCATGGTCTTTTCCTAAAGCAACCAAAAAATCTAAAAACTATATTTTAATTTTTGTTTGTGTTATTGTAATTATACTTTACTTACCTGTAAACAGTATTTATTAGGAAAAAGAATATTCACAAAGAATAAAACAACATGAAAGTAGCAAGGTTTTAGAACATACACTTTTGATATTATACAGAGATCCCATATCACCTGTTTTCAGTACTGTACTGTATTCAAAAGCATTATTCTCCTTTCTGTACCCATAGATAATATTGAAGATACAGGTAAAACCAACAGCTAAATTCGAAATTTCATCTACCAAATGAAAATGTGTTCCATTTCTACTAACTTTAAAATAAACAGTAAAGTACCAGTACAAGAGAGTAACAGGAAATTTCACTAGACAGACGTCTTGTTCAATTTGAAGGCACCTAAAGCTCACACCCCCAGAATATTCTCTTGGAATTTAAAATCCTTATGATTTGTTCAGGAATTAGATACTTGGAATTCACTCACTGTCTTTATGTACACTAACTCCTTTATCAATCTGAAACATTCTTCAGGTTTTGAGCTTTAGGATTGTTCTCTTCTGACATTTCTACCACCAGTTGTTACAGCATGCTCCCATTTCCTATACCACAGCTTTGCTCTTACGATTTTAAAACTATCCAGATTTTTGCACCATTACCACTTGTTCACAATTTCCATTTGAGGCTTACATTCCCAAAACCAGCAATAGTGTGGCCAATACATCAAAATTGGCATTTTAATATATAATAGTCATATTCTCCGCACTTTAAGCTTTAAAATATTGGGCCATTTTACTGTCTCTCTACTAAAGTAGGCCACATTCTTATGCTAATTACTCAGTTTACCATTTAACAACAGTATGCTGGTTTTGGGATGGCAAGCCTATTTTTTTTGAAAATTTTGGGAGCTTATCAGAAAAGTTTCTATTTGTATTCATGGCAAAATAATACGCAATGTTTACTTTTGTAATATAGTAATTATAGATAATAATAATTTTGTACCCTACCAAGTTTTATGTGACCATCTTCTGTGATATACCCATATATGGGCATGATGTCGCATCATACCCAAATGAACCAATCACAGGTATGTGACATAAAACTTGATAGTATGGAAAAAGCTTTACTAAACAAAACACCAACTATAGAGAGAAATACAGAAATGATGAATATTCTCCTACCCACAGTAACCTCTCCCCCCCCCACCCCAGACCCTGAACAGATTTTTTTAGACAAATTGGGAAAAAAAAATTTCACTAACAGGAAAGCATTTTCCCTCAAACCAGATTTGAAGTGAATTAGTGTCCACGCTCTTACTCAACCCACATATTTTTTCCCCAATTACCAGAGGTATACCACCAAGATATACCAGAAGTGGTACCAGAGGATCATTACCACTTGGTCTGGAAGTGTCAGGTACGGTGAGTACTGCTGAGGGTACTTGTGACTCTCTGCTATCTAAAGTAACATGCGTGGAAATAATCTTATGACCGATTTAGACATCATCAGACAATTTTAGACATGTAATTTGTGCATATTATTAGTAATAAAAGCATTAATACACAGGGGTGATGGTTAAAAAATAATTAAATATTAGACCGATGTAGATGTTTGTCTACTGTAATACCCACCAGCTTCTGCTAGTAAAAAATATATAATTTGCTTCTTTGAACATGGATTGAAAAAATTGTTACCATTACTGTATTGTTACGTGCAAGCTTATTGGTTTATTATTAGGCCAAATGAAAGCAAAAACAAATTCTAAATTTATAGCTCACCTTAAATATCTGCTTGCAGTTTGTGATCATAAATTCCACAGCACAGTTGAGCATGTTCACAAAGTTTTGGTCTCGAACATCATCTGTTGTGAACTATTTAAAAAAAAAAAAACCACATAATCTTAAACAATTTAAGCCTTGTTGGCATAATGCGCTATGGTCTGATATATAAGTAAATGTTTTTCTGTGCAGGTTGAGACTCTTGTGAAGAATATCTGCGATCTGCCCTTATAATGGCATCATGCTATTACACAACAATTTTATAGTCAGTTGGTAAACTCATATTTTTTTATTTTTATTAAATGTGACCCAAGCTCACAAAAGGGCTGTAAACTCGCACTGCACTGTATTGAGAAACAAGCCTCAATACCCAGAATAGGGCGTAGAACGTGAATTTTGTGTGAATTGGGTTTTTGTGTAATAAATAAAGTATAACTATTAATCTTAGTATTCCCGAAGTTTCCAACTGTAAGAGGTAAAATTTAGCCCTTTTCGGATGGAGCTAGTGAAAAATGAAAGAAACCTGCCGAAAATAAAAGCATTTTTCTCAAAACTTGATTTAAGAAAGATGACAATTATTCAAACGGTCATAACTTTGCTTCCAGACACCCGATTGAGTTCATTTAACTGTCATTTTAAAGTAAATGATATGTTCTATGCCATTATAACAAAAACTCATTTTGGCCTAAGAACGAGTTTACAGTCTGTTTGTGAGCTTGGGTCACAAATGGCATTTATAATGTTTTATACACAATGTCTCAAAGAAGGGTCTTTGGAAATATTGATAAATATACACAGCATGCATTCTCTTACATTCCCTTGTAACGATTAGCATAGATCAAATACATTCAACATAATAGGCAAACTTTTTAACGGCTTATTTATCAATTATTGTTTATAAAAGAGCTTTAGAGGAAGGTACAAACAACTAATATAATAAATGAAAAGCTGCGCACTCAATGCGGCCATCAGCCGATGTGATTCTATGGAGAACGCAATGCCACGACACAAGCATTTGAATGATTAGCTCAGACTTCCACCATTGCGCCGTCTAGCGCTCGCAGGTAGTGGAGTTGGATTTGTTGTACGACCGTCTCAACACACAACGAGTGAGTGCCCAACCTAAGATGTAAATTAACGTTAGTTTTATCAAAGAGGAGAAATACTTTATATATAACTTACATATCTTGGCCAGAGAATATGTGGAGCAAACATGACACCCAAGTTGAAGGCGGTCATCTTGCTCAGCTCATGTTCTTCTGTGATTTGATGGAGGAGATCCAGAAGATCTTTCATCAGCTTGTAGTTGTTGACCGGAAGCATTAACATGAGATTTGTAACTGCCATTATGTGTTCGGTCCTGCGCTTCTCATACAGTTTCTTCCGCATGGCCGGATCACTGCTTTTGAACTGCTCGTGCATCTTGTAAGTTAATTCTAAAGAAAGAAGTGATTTATTCTTTATCATTTTATAATAAAGAGGGAAATATCAAATCACTATTATCATTATTTTATGAATAAAAAAATTCAATTTATTTTCCAAAATATAAAAAAAATTGAACGTTGCTTACTAACCTGCTGCTTGAACATGAGCGGTGTAATGCCGGTCTGTCAGTAAGGGTTCCGGCAAATCCCCAAGGAATGTCTTAAGTACACATGCAACATCATGCGGAGTAAATCGATCACTGTCCAGATCAATAACAACACCTGAGTTAATCTTTTCCTTTAGCAACCTTTGCCTCTCAGAGTTGCCGGGGACTCGGAATATACCTTCTTTTGTTACATCTGTAGAAAGATAATAATTGGCAAATATAAAAATGTATATTGTGTACAATAAGGTAGATATTAAACAATTTGTTATTAGAATAGGTTGATATAATACATTTAATAAATTGTGTTTTTCAAAGTAAAATCTCATTCAGCTTTGTTGCTGCCAGAATTATTTGATGGCCAGATAAATTGAAAAAGTCGGTCTTGGCAGGGTTTATATATTTACTGTACTGTGTTTCTCTCCATTCAAAAAATACAGTTGGATATGGTAATTAAGAAAAGAAAAGAAACTCTATTCCTGAAGACGGTCATCTATCATTCATGATTAAAAACTTTACTCATTCAATTACACCCCCACCCCCCTTCCTCCCCTTGAAACACTACACAATAAAATAATGATTTTTGTCATCTTGAGATCATTATTTTATTTTTTCATAAAAGATGTCTATTTTTTCTAGTGCACAGGTCGGCAAAGTGTGGCCCAACAGTGATTTTTTTGTGGCCCGTGAAAATTAAATATAACCCTATGTGTGCAGGCCGCCAGACATTTATGGCTAGAAAACACCTTGTTTTTTTATGGCCCGACACAGACCATCTGTAAAAAGTATTTTAAAACTGAGAATAAAGTGGAATAAAAGCAGAGCATGAACAGTGTTAAATCAAAAATTATCTTTGGCTCTCCGATCGATTTTTATGCTCATACCTGCTCTATAGCATGTTTTTTACTCTGGCAAAATACTTACATTGCTTCAAAAACTCTATAAGCAGACGGGCATGACAATACCCTTCCTCTGTTAAAGGTGCTCCAAACACACCTGTAGAACTTGTTCCTGAAAATACAGTAACAATACATTCATTGTACACTATGGTAATACAGATGGAGTCGATGGTTGTGTGTGGATGTGTGTGTGTGTAGAAGATGGTAGGAAACTGGAAGAAAACTTACACAGGGAAATTAAATAAATTTAATTATATACCAAATTGTCTTTTGACATTATCAATACAACTTCAGCTCAGTGATGATGATCAGCAATGATGGTGATTATTATGATGATGATAATGATAATGATGAATAAATGATGGTGATAATGATGATATGATAGTAATGATGATATATTGTTCATGAAATATCTGCTTGTCGCTTACCCTTTTTCTTATTCTTCTGGAATTTCTTAACAATTGTCTTTCCCTGCCGTACATCAACTTTTCCAGCCAAGATCTGTCCTAGGCCCACTGGTCCATTGAAGTCCAGCAAGTTTGACAGCTCAGTGCAGCACCACTCAGTCAGCTTCTCCGGGTACTTGTGTTTCATAACTTCCACATAATGTAAAGGGTTACACAAGAGTTGACGAGCCATCATCTAAATGCTGATTTCATATGCTGATTTCTGGTAATGACAGGCTATACAATAAATGATATTGACACACAATTATTATATTAAAATAAAACGCATCCTACAAAGGTTCCTGAGTAAATTTACAGGATAAAGAACAGGCATTTAAAGAATAACCAACTGTTATTGTGAAACAATGCATCATCATGAAATGGGTGCAGGTCAACTCGGCCACAAGTCAACTAGGCCACAGTCAACTCGGTCACAAGTCAACTCGGTCACAAGTCAACTCGGCCACAAGTCAACTCGGCCACAAATCAACTCGGCCGAAAAAATTTCGGCTTCTGCCAACTCGGCCACAAGTCAACTCGGCCACAAATCAACTCGGCCACAAGTCAACTCGGCCACAAGTTATTTAATGTAAATCTAAGTTTTTGCAACATTTTTCTTCAATATA
>NW_022756705.1:495556-536984 GCF_011630105.1 Anneissia japonica
ATTATTATTATTAATATTATTGTTGTTGTTGTCACCTTTATTATCGATATTATTACCCTATTATTACTAAGTAGGCCTAAGTATCATTATTATTATTATTACTAATTAGTATTACTATTATTATAAAAATAAAAATTATCTTTAATTTATTATTGTATTATTGCTATTATCACCTTCAATATCGTTATTATCACTAATTAGTTATTAAAATTGATATTTAAATATTGTTATTATTACCATACTAGTTTTATTACTATTTGTTAAAATAAATATTACTATTAATGTTGTTGTTGTTATTATCACATTTAATGACTAATTAGTATTATTAATGTAAACATTACTAATTTATTGTCGTTATTGTTGTTTAATATTATTGTTGAAGTAGAATTTTGTGAGTAAACAGAAGACGAACACATTAATAAATAACTCTTTTTAATTCATAGGCAATAGCATTCAAATCTCTTTTTGTAGTGTGGTGGTCCTGTTTTACTAAAACATACTGTGTACTTTATTTCAATCATATATTGAAGAAAAAGGATGCAAAAACTTAGATTTACATTACATAACTTGTGGCCGAGTTGACTTTTGGCCGAGTTGACTTGTGGCCGAGTTGGCAGAAGCCGAAATTTTTGTGGCCGAGTTGATTTGTGGCCGAGTTGGCTTGTGGCCGAGTTGACTTGTGGCCGAGTTGACTGTGGCCGAGTTGATCTGCACCCGGTTCAGCTAGCCAAGGAGGAATTAAATAATATATATTATAAGGGAGGGCTGGCCTAGCGGCCCTTTACTTAGCCTAGGCATATATGAGTTAGTAGCTTAGGATTCATAGAGGCAGGCCCTAGACAACACTATGTCCTAGCCTGCCCTAGTCCTAGTCTCGTAGTAGGAGGAAGGGAGGCAGCTAGACCCAGGAAAATGTATATCGTGCGTGGTAGGTATTGTCTGTAGGCAAAAGGCAAAACTTTTTTTATACATTTTTTTTTTAAATTTAATTTTTAAAAATTATCAAAGAAGGGTGGAAAAAAAAATAAAAACAACATTTTTTTTAATATATTTCTTCATCTGTTTAGTGTCTTATTTTTTCAGAAATTTCCATTTATGTCGTGGCGGCGGTTGTGCTAATTGGCCAAATATCAAATTTTATTTTTATTTGAAATCATCAATTTTAGTGGGCAGCAGGTTCATGAAACAAGGTATAAAAAATGCCTCACCTAAGTAGGTAAATAAAAAAAATCTGTCGGGGGAAAAAATTAGGTCTATATTTATTTTGATGTGCCTGACAAAAGTCTGCTTGACTTGAAGAAAAGGCAGTTGCAACAATTATTACAATTTTGTCCGAAAATTTCTTTGGTTTTTTTTCAAAATTTTTAATTTGTGCCATGTTCTTTAATTTTAACCAATGTCATAACTTTGTCACATTAACTTGTACTGTACACATTTATATGATTGATGGTTACTGGTACTGTAATGAAACTGATAACAAAAATTGTTACACCAATTCTTGTTTGGATGTTATTGCATGACTTCAACTTGTAATATTCTTAAGCAAATTAGGAATTTTTTAAGACTGGTGTAACAATAACCAATGCCTAAATTATAATGTTCTTTTAATAGGTCAAGTACATGAACCAACCATGCAGTATTTTTTTCGTAAGTTAGAGGAAAAGAACCTCTCTGCCGAGGTTGTCCAGATGAAATGGTCACCGAAGATGGACCTAATTGCCCTGGCTAATATACAGGGAGAGGTAATGTTCATAATTAATATTCCCAAATGATTTTTTTAAGGTATCATCTACTGCTACTGTAACCACTTTCAATGTTATCGTTCCCATCTTGACAATAGAATGTAATATTATAAAGAACATTTATCACCATGATGACATCATTTTATATATAGTTAAATTATTTTTTTTAATTTATATAATTTATGATAGGAATATATAATTACAATAAAGGGTAAACATACCTCAAAAGTCATCCCAATTCATATTGCACTCTTTCAAGACCATTGGTGGAAGAAAGAAAGAAAATTATTTTCAAAAGTTAAGTCTGAGAGTGCCATTTCCTTTCATCTAGAGGTGAATCATAAATTTTCTTACCTCTTCCCCAACCATGGTGGGGCTGAGGTTGTATAGACCCTTCATCAATGAAAGTCCCTCCCTGGACCCCTACTTTAAATTTCAACTTCCTAGAACCGCCAGTATAGACCATAAAATGAAAACAATAAAAATTGCAGTAATTACAGTATATAATAATAATGAAAAAAGTACATATTAAAACCAAAAAAAATGCTATTCTTGATGATTAGAGAATGAGTGGGGATTCCTTTGCATCTCATTCTAGAACCTTTTTGACTTGTTTTATAGGTTGTTCTTCATAGACTTCAGTGGCAGAGGGTCTGGTTACTACCAGTGCCTGCAGAGGAAACAAGCAAGATTGTTACAGCATTAGCTTGGCGACCGGATGGCAAAGGTTTTTAATTAGAAGACAATTGTTTTTATCAAAATTTAGAGGCCTAAAAACTTGACATTTTCTATTTATTAATTGGGGTTTTTTTCAGTTGGGTGCAACTTTCTTCTCATCCATATAAAATATGCAGTATATTTGCCATTAACTTACTGCTATTACCATTTACAATGTTTGATTTTACTTAATTTTAAATTCCATGTGGGATTTTTTTTTAAAAAACTTATACACTGCCATAACCAGAGGTGCAGTATAGAAACTTTCTTCACTTGCATTTACTTTATCACTTAATAAGGTATCCTTATTCCAACAGTACTTGCTGTAAGCTATGAAAGTGGCAAAGTCTTTCTCTGTGATGTAGAGAACGCTGCCATTCTGCACAAAATGGAAATGGGGCTCACTGTCAACTGTATGCAGTGGATAAATACAGATGATAAAACCAATAGTTCAAATGGAAATGTAACAGATACTAACCAGGATGCTAATCATCAAGATATCTTCCAAGATAACTCTTACACATACCTCCCCAAGATGGCCCCACTTCCTAAAAGGTACGTCTCACTTGACACCTCTTCGTAAATCACATCTCTATTGTGATTCTGTACATGAATTTATTTCTGTGAATGTAACTGAAATCATTATTAATAAATACCTTATGTGCTTACTTTTCCCTTGCAGTTATACAACTACAAATAGAGGTACAGGAACTGATGTACATGATATTAAGAGGTTACAAGGTCAAGAAAGGTCAGTAATGTATCTATACCCCTAATATCACTAAATATTATAAGAACTGATAATTATCGTTTCAATTGTTTCTTGTGCATTCTTTATAGATTAAACGTATTAGTGGTAGGAATGGCAAGTGGCCGTGTCCAGTTGTATGCCTTTGGTATTGCACCTGTTGGCCATGTTGATCTCAAGGAATATGACAGTGTACTGGTAATTTTTGTTAATTTGAAATTTTTGCTGTATTTTATTTTTTAAGACCATAGGATTATTATTAATAATATTTAATTAATATGGTATTATCATCCTTATTAATATGATTTAATTATTATTACGGTATTATTATCATTATCATCATCCCCATCAATCATCATCATCATTATCACCATCACCATATCATCATCATTGTCTTCATTATTATTTTGTCTTTATTATTATTTTGCCAACAAATAAGAGCAAAAGCTGTTTGTATTCAGCTGTAAAATACACTGGGTAGCATCATAATTAAAAAAAGTCTAAAAACTAGAAGAAAAAAAAAAAAAAATATCAAAAAATATTGGTTGCAATCTTTTGTTTTCATTTTTGTGTAGACACCTAAAGAAATGAAGTCAGTGATGTTGTCATCCGACCTTCATACATTATGGTTGATGATGGAGCAAGTGAACAATGCAACTGATGAGTCTGCTTGTCAAGGCATTCTCTTATCTGTAAGATATTTCTCTGTTATATTTTATCTTGCCATCTTAAAATAATTTGTATTTATTATTGTCATTATTGTTTATCATTTAATGGCAGTGTTGTCACAAGCATCGCAGGAAATTTGTCACAAGCATCGCAGGAAATTTGCATAATTATGGATTATGAATTTTTTGAATGGCCACAAAACATTTTTTGTGAATATTACTGCATGTTGAATTATGATTGTATAGACAGTTGAATTTCACACTGATTCTATGTACTATCACTAATCGCTTTCATTCAGGTCACCGTCGCCTTACACCACGATGAGGTCGTCAGAAAAAAAAAATAATTTGCTTATCCAAATAACATTATTTTAATTGCTAATCCCTAACATTGTAGTCTAAATACACAATGTGGGCCATACTAAGCGATAAATTCTGAGACCCTGACCGATGCTCTGTTGGCAAATTTCTGGAACCACACTGAGCATGACAAGTGACATACCATACGTCATTTTACCGTGTTTACCTGTGGAAAATACTGCATGTCATTAGTGAATAGTTATTAAATTGTTGTTAATGTTTTTCACCTTCCTCATTATAATGATTTTGTTAAAAAATAAAGTTTATTTCTACCTAGTGCAATTCAACACTGTTATCATCTCGACGAATTGAGATAGCCCAGCTTTCTGCCAAATATGGCAAGATTTCTTCATTAATGGAGGTAACATTTTTACTACTTGATTTTCATTTGTTTTTGCTTCAGCTTTTAGCCTCTTCAAGATTTTTCCTGGTTGATTGCCTATTGTAAATTAATACAGTATTTTGTAAGTCTTGCATAGCAAATACCATTAGCTTAATAAAGTAGCCATTTGAATTCATTGATTATGTTGAAGAGGGCACCATGCATAAATATGCTTCTCTGGATATGTGCTGTACAAATAAATATAATACACAATAGAAACTAAATTATATTAAAAACTGAACTACTACAGCACCTAATTCTTTAAATTTGTTTTTAAGAATTGTTATTTCTGATTTATATAAATTAGTATTTAAACCAGACTGTAAAATCAATGTCAGAAGCATGGGAGGACATATTGCTGGAAATGGAGTCTAAGCTGAACAAGTATGCTGAGGTAAGTAAACAAATGAATATTAATTAATTATTTGATTGATTGATGTGCAGTGGGAGTCTCCCGGAATTCAGGGATGGTCTCCAACATACTGCTAAGCAAGCAAGAATCTCACAGAAACTAACCCACCTCCTGCAAATTATGAACTTATTTGATTTAACAGAGCAAGCCTACGCCAGGGACAGTATGCGATGATTTTCTTCAGTTGCTGATGTGGGGTAAATCTTGCCAGGAGCTTCAAGCATTTCTGCTTCATGAGCTGACAGAGAAAGGCCTAAAGAAGCTCGGCCACTCAGTGGAGAATTCATATTGTAACATTCAGAAACTCATCTTAAAGAACCTCCAGAGGTAAGATAATGCTAACTTATAGAGTGTTTATTGCTAGTAAGGCCTCCTTGTGCTTTCAGATTATATTCACAATTGCTATTTGAATTCTTAATATCCTACTTAAACATTGGCTTTTCTGTCTACCTAGTGTTGGTCAAATGCTGCTGTTTCACTTGACAGAGTTGAAGGGGATGTCACTGTGGTACGATAAGTATGGTGTGTTAGGTTTATCACCTGCTTCGGTTCAGGGTAAGATAGATGATTAATTTACATATTTTTATCTTACTTCTCACAATTTTTAAAAAA
The DNA here is from genome assembly GCF_011630105.1 of Anneissia japonica. NCBI lineage: Eukaryota > Metazoa > Echinodermata > Crinoidea > Comatulida > Comatulidae > Anneissia > Anneissia japonica. Next base: position 501,198 of record NW_022756705.1, read on the forward strand.
AGCTCTTTCTATATATTACTTTCTGAGAATAAGATGTTTTTTAAAAACTTCTTTCTTAGAGTTTAAAAGTCATGATGATTTCTTTTTTTTTGCAGATGCTATTATTGCTCTGGGTTCATTCATGCTGAAGGCAAATGAATTACTTCAGTAAGTATAATGTAAGCTGAGTGGCATGTTGTTGAGTGGTATGTTGGTGACTGTACTTGTGTTGTTGGTCAGAGGCAGATCGAGGATGGATCCGCCGAGGAACTTGAGTGGTAGGGCTGGGGGAGGGGGGGGGAGGTCCGCCAAGGGCCCCATTTGGGGTCCAGTGGACTTCGCCCTCTGGAAGCTTTGCATTTACCACTTATCTAAACGATTTTAGACGGTTTAATAAAGGAAGCAAATACACTTTCACCCCTGCTGGATCTTCCCCTGGGTACTGGTGTTGTCTTGGGGAGGATGCAGGATTTGGCTGTAGGGGGGTGCGTGAGAGTCCACACCACCTCAGCCCTACCATGGTTGGGGCTGAGATGTGAACATTTCAAGAATATGGACCTCAGTGTACCTGGAAATTGCACTCTCATACTTTATAAATTCACTATGTTCATAATGATAAAAATAAAATATCAACAATTCAATACAACAATTATTTTTTAATACAGTTTAGGTGGTGCGATTGCACCTTCTGCACTCCCCTGCATCCACCCCAGTTGTCGGTACAGTTGTTCAAGGTACTGGTGTTGACAGTTGGGGTGATGGTTGTGATGACGGTACTGGTGTTGATGGTACTGATAATAAACCAGTTACACTTTTTTCTGATGAATAAAAAGTATAGCCGTGTTAGTCTGATACAGTATAGAACAATATAAAGTAAATGACAGTCAGCACTTTTGAGACTAACAATATAGATTTTATTCTACAGCTTTCGTCTACAGAGTAGACTTCATCAGAAGACTGTGACAGTCGCCTGATGAAGTCCACTTTAATGAAGTCCATTTACTTTATATTGTTCTATACTTTTTTCTGATTAATGTGTAATGTTTTTATTTATTAACAGGGTGATAGATTCTAGTCTTACCAGTTTCAAAGCATTCTTTCGTTGGTTGTATGTGATCATGATGAGGCTGGCGAATGAGACTGTTCCACCAGCTATTAGTAAGGTACGACATTGTGTGATCATGATGAGGCTGCGAATGAGATTGTTGCACAAGTTAGCTATTTAGTAAGGTACAACATTGTGTGATCATGATGAGGCTGGCGAATGAAACTGTTCCACCAGCTATTAGTAAGGTACAACATTTTGTGATCATGATGAGGCTGTTCCACCAGCTATTAATAAGGTACGACATTGTCTGATCATGATGGGCTGCGAAAAAGATTGTTGCACGAGCTGCTATTTAGTAAGGTAGGACATAGTGTGATTATTATGTAGCTGGTGAATGAGGCTATTCCACCAGCTATTAGTAAGGTTGACATGATTATGTTGAGGCTACAAATGAGAATGTTACACTAGCTGTTATTAAGATAGGACATTGTGTGATCATGATGAGGCTGGCAAACGATGCTGTTGTACCACTGCTAATACTAAGGTTTGACAGTGTGTAATCATGGTTAAACTGGCGAATGAAACATTAGGAGGGACTACTACAGATGAAATAGGCTGCATCACCTCTAGTTATAGAATTACCAGTTCAGGGTATTTAAAGTTGCAACAGATATAGTAGGATTAATTTTTGCTCACCAACAGTACAACATTAACATGTGATTGTGGAACTGTAAACCAAGCACAATGGATATTAACTAGCTTTCGTCAATGTTATGATGAAACCGTTCTACATTTAAATAAGCAAGCCAGATGAAACTATTTGTATATATACTACAAGTGATGCTGTAATTTTAATGGATAAAATAAATACATTTTTTTTTAAATTTTCTTTTTAAGTGTGTTATATATTAATAGATTTTATTTTTTTAAATATTTTCACCTTCAGATGAACCAAAAAAATGTCAACTTTGTTGCAGACTTCTTAACTGAAAATTTTACAGATGTAAGTTTATAGTTCATTCTTTTAAAAGAAACGCTCTTTTTTAAAGTTAAAGTATATAGATACAGAGTTACTTAGACAGCCGTGTGATCAATACATAATAAATTTATTATAAAGATATTCAAAAAGTTAGGGGGGTGTCCTGTGAAGCCATGTAAACACTCTGACTGCCAGGGGTTGGAAAATATAGTATTAGCCACCGCCAGACTTTTTAGCAAATTTTAATACTTTTCCAAAACTCGCTGTGATTGTGTATGTGATCAGATTGACATGTAATAAATACAAGAACTACAGTACTACTACTGAGAATAGGTTACATTGAAATAGCGAAACATTTACGGTCCAGACTGAATATAATGTTCAAATTGTTAGTACATTTCGGTAATTACCCCATCTATCAGATTCCGTAAAAAAAACCTGAAACACAGAGATCTCCATGTTTGGCGGGCAGAGTGTTAATTTATTATTGATCATACTACTGTTGCTAGAGAATAATAAAAGAATATTAATGACAAAAATAGAGTAAAATCCCTCATTTGGAATACCCCTATTAAGGATACACTTTTTGGCTGCAAGTTGAGGAAAAACCCCGAACTTTTAAGGGGCACATGTCCCACAGGTGATCTGTTTGTAGGGGTTTCATAATAATAATGGTAATATCAATAAGAATATTACTATGCCATAACACACAGAAGTCAATTTAATCAAAAGTAGCATTTTTAATTTGCATGTATTGTATATTTTCAAACATAAAGAATCCAGAGAACGAAGGGAAGACATCAGGCTTCACACTTGAGCGAGTCGGACAGTACCTTAAGAAGGAGGACTTGCAATTGGTGACAGATGTCTCCAGAAATGACTGGTACTCGTTCATCCAGAGTAGTCCAATCATGCAAGAGAGCCCTCTATTGTATCCACATCAGCCAACGAAATCACTCATCCAACTTCATGAGCAACTACAGACAGCCATAAACACTGCCCTCAATAGACCATCGGTTAGTCAATTTTATCCACACAAACCTTTTCATTACTAATAAATTTTATCAACACTCCTACCAAGTTTCATGTCAATATGCCTTGTAACTGTAATATTTTTAAATTATATTGATAAGCATTATTATATGTATAAATGACAGAATTAACAATTTTTTTTATATTGATTAGAAAGAGAAAAATATTTACGTTATATTGTCTGTTTTGAGCTAATAAACAAACAATTTAATAAATATATTATGAATATAATATATTAAATTTTATTCATATTTTCTTAGACAATTATTGGACAGCACTTGCAGTGTAATAGCATGTTCAAACTGTACAACAGTCCTAAAAAGGAAGATGCGAAGAGATCCTGGCCTGTGTCACAGTAAGATTTCAATATTTTATACAAAATACTGTTAGGTCACAAACCAAAAACAGAACACAATTTACGTAATAAAGATAAGGAAAAAATTATTGATCAGTCGAATATCCATGTACAGTGGTTTATGAATCAACAGATGAATGTGGCTTCTGGTGAGGAAGAAAGGGTGAGAGGAACTTCCAGAAGATCTGGTTAATGAAAGTAATATTAAGTTAATAACACAGATATACACAACAGTGTAAAAAAAAACATGCCAACATTTTGAATTAGTAGGAAATGGGTCTGTTAGCAGTGAATTTTTGCTTCCTCACAGGTATGTGACAGACTGTACCAATTTCTGGGAAACTTAGTTATGTGGTAGGAGAAAAATAAAAAGCATTTCCATACATATTTTTTGACTCGATACAAGATGCATTAAATTTTTCTTAACAGACATTGTGTTGGTTCAAGTCTTATATACATAGTCATGCTACCTCAGCAGGTACCATCTGATTCCTTGTACATTATTCGACAACCAGACCAGGAGGAAAGGTATGTGGTATACTTAAGTAGGTCTCTTCTGTGCTCAGGTTCCCATGAGATATGCCTTTCCCCCCCCCCCCACTCCTGATTAGCACAGGTCCTAATGAGTCACAGCCCCTAAACTGTCTACAGGATTAACTTGCCAAGGATTTAGAATATATATTGTGCTTGCTTTCCATATACCTTGGTCATTTTTAATTTATGTAATTTTTTTCCCTTATTACCAGCATGTCATTTGCTGCCATAATTGTGAAAATCTATTGTATTATCTGCTATTATTATATTTATTTTTATTATTTATTATTAGTTTTTTGCTGAATTTGCAGGTCATCTAAAATTGAGTTCCTCAAACTATGTTTTGGAACGCTTGGGGATTCGAGTCTAAACAGCAGCACCACGTCCACCTCACCAGCCTGCAGCCAGCATCAGGTCCTAGATGCTTGTTTCTACGATGATGAGACGTTGTCTTTGCTACTACATGAAATGAACAGCGAGGGTGAGAACCTGTCCATCCTGTGCCAGCTGAGTTTAAGTGCCTTGATTCGGACTCAACTCTTCATAAAGTTGTCATCAGGAGATGTTGATACAATGCTTCAAAAAGATGTGTATGTTTATATACATTATTTTTGTAGTAGCAGCTTTCTTTTAAGGCTTTTTTAAGAATGGTTAATTTGAATTTGTCATCTATTTCAGAGTTTCTGTTGATGCCGGTATCCATGTTACACAATCACGAAGGCTAGAAAACATGAAGGCTGGAAGGTTTGCTGTTAGTGGCTCAAGAAAGGTCTCCTGTGTGGTATGTCTCGTATATGTCCGGTATAGGATAGATTTTATACATAAATTGTTATATTTAATGCATGTCCCCTTTAAGATTACAGTACTTGATTTGCATAATTTTTACTTATGTGTATAAGTTCCCGTTAAGATGTGAAGAGTAGGTGATTACAGTTCCATAGAGGACACTCATACAGTTTAACATACTAGCAAAGTTCAGATGGTAATGTGCATTTAAAGTTACTAGTACTGTAAATCGTTTTTTTGTTGGTGTTTGCCTTGTGATTGGTGGGTAGGTCAAGATCTTGAACTGTGGCCAGATTTATCAATCTAGAACTCGGTTTAAATTCGTCTTAAGTCCATTTTTTTGCTTAAGTTAGATTTATCAGTATTGCTTTGGCTTAAAAATTGCTTAACACATCACATATGAAATTTCTTTCTCTTTCTTTAGGTTTTCTCTAATTTCCGCCGAGTCAGAATATTTGACATGGAAACAGAAGATGACAATGAAGATGAAAGCTCTGATGCAAGTGTACTAGACACAACAAAGGAAATAAATGAAGAGGAGAATAAAGAGAACATAAGCCTTACAGGCTGACATTTAGACATTTACTGTACTCATGTTTAATAGAGAGCTTTCAATGGCACAATGACGGTAGGATGTAATGATGTCACTAAAAGTTTTTTTGCGCATGCAAGAAAGTTAAGTTCTCGTTGCATGGATTTTAGGACGCAATTTGGCCAAATCTATGTATGCAGAGTGATTCCATTCTAGCGTTGGTCGTTGAAAAAATCAAAAGCTCCTTAATATTAAGGAGTGAACATGGTAGAGTTGCATTGTCTTATTTAAAAAGATTGCTGCCCTTGCTTCTCTTCCCCTGGATTAGTCTGCAAGGAATCAGGGAAAGACCCTACTGCCCACTGTTGTCAAACCACAAATTTGCCATTCCAACTGGAGTCACTGTAGGGGTGGGCCAAGGATTCCCCCCGACAAGAGCAAAGTAGGCGTGGTCGAGCGTAGCTTAGAATGTTTCGAAGGTGGTCTGGGGCTTTGCTTTGGGGGGGTTTCAAAGGCTTGTTTAATAGATTTTAGAGTCTACTAATATGTACAAAATACATATCATTTTTTTTCTCCCCCAACTACAGTATTTTATGGTAGCCTTTCTGTTGTTTTGTACTCGTTGGCTGCATATAATCATCCACCTATGAAAATGGGTATACCGTATGAAGTCTAGTACAGTAATAAAGGACCATTTATTATAAAAACAGTAGATTTATTTTATTGACATATCAGAATGGGAGGAAGGTTTTTATTGTTTACATCCATTTTTTAAAAATAACTTATACATTGCTAAATTTTATATGTGGCAAAGACAAGCCAAACCAGTCACTCCTTGCCAAAAAAAAAATCCAACATTTCGTTATAAAGTTTAAACATACAGCTGTTTAAAGAAAAGTATTTGAGAAATCAGCCTTCAAAATTTATTTTATTTCAGACAGAGACCATCATAAAATCGTTCAAAAATGTTGTTTCAATGTTGAACAGTTGGAAAATAACAATATAGCATGATAAATATATAAAGGTTAGTTTAATGCAATAAAATTTAAAAATATTTTTAAAATACTGACATTCGAGCATGTTTTGTCAGATAAGAAAGCATAATACACACTCCAAGTATTGAAAAGCACGCCACTGCGAGGAGTGACTGGTTTGACTTGTCTTCGCCACATTGTAGAATTGAATCAATCATGTGCAGACTATTAATATTCATTTATTGAATATTAACAGACACTACAGTGAACCATTTGTACAGTCAACTGCAATTTTTAAAGGAAGGCAAAAAAAAACATTGTTTTCTCGTTTAGCAAAATAATATACAAACTTATTTTAAGTCATCAACATTTGGCAGGTTTCACAAAATGCATTATAAAAATGTCTTGCCTAACACTATCCAGTTAATCTACATGGGCTTAGCTTCTTATTGGTTGTGCTAGTATACAGGTAAATTGGCAAATCTGCTCAATCGTATATCCAGTTGCATTTTAAGATGGGCTTTGTCAACTTAACCTGTTACTGTTGACTGCTAGGGTGTAGTACAGAGTCAGCAACTGTTCCTGAAAGAACAAACATCATTATATTAGCTCATGCTTTAATCTTTATTCACTAAATAGAAAAAGAAAAGAATAAAAAAGCCTTATATTTTTATAGAGTACTCAGTTATGCTTGCATTGGTTGATGATACCTCCAGTAAAATACCCTTTGGCACCAAGGGGTGTTCGTTAATTGAAAAATTTATAAAGATCGGGTGTCAGTTTCCAATACCTAGGCCTGGCTGACGGTGGCCAGGCCTAGCTGAATTTACCTTTGATAAAAACAAAAAATTATTTTAATCGCTGGCATTCTTCCACTTAACTAGAAAAAACATGAGTTAAAATAATATTTTGTCAGATCGCAGAATGGTGTTGTTTATATGCGATCATATCTAGCATTAACGATGTCAAAAAGTTGCTGACCCCAACACTCTCTTCCGTCGTCATAAAGACGTGCACTCAATCCGACATCACTTGCGTTAGTAGTTTGTTGTGGTTAGGTTAAACTTGATTTTATTAAGAAAAATATGCGCAATCAGACTTTTTTTACGTCAATAATTGGTCGATGATGACGTCATCAGGGCAAAGACCATTTGTTAATAGTCATTTTGTCGGACTTATTTATGCAGGGTGAGCTATAATGACGTTCCATTAATCCTCTTCAAAGATTTTTTCCAATTTGTAAGATCTGAATTGTTGAGTTGTTAAGTAGGCCTGGTACTTACATTTGTGATATTCATCTCTTGAAAAATGTTCCACAGGGTGGTCTGACCCTCAATAATCTCATCATTCTCGCTGCAAACAATATCAACCTGTGGTACAAAATACAAGATATATTTATTGTCAATTACATTCACATGAAACAAAATCATTTCCCTCAATGCATAAACATCAAATGTTGCTAACCATTTATTTTCCTCGCCCTTTCCGTCTTTTGTTCTTATCAGGGCCAACTTGACCCACCTTTGTGTGGTGATGACAATTTGGCCGATTCCAAACAAAAACAAGTGCATGGTGGATTTTTGTTTAAATATACAGCATTAAAAAGACAATGTGATGCGAACAGTAATAGAATTGAAAAAAAAGTGGCGTGGTTCTGATGGCCCTTTATGAATAAACATTATTAAATGTTCAATCCCTTCTGTGGCTTAGTAGGCGTTTTGCTAACCTTTTCTTTTCCTTGCCCTCCTTTCTTTTGTTCTTAGTTCCATTAGTTTAAACCCAGAAAACTATTAGAGGAGAATAAAATAGCACACTTACTAGGGTATTTTCTTTCAAGGAGAGCTTTTTGATCAGAAACTTCTGCACATGCCTGATAGTTGCACGGCCTGGAACACGTATAAACTTTTTACAAAGTGGCTGAACTTGATTGCATTCGGCAGATGCTCCTGAAAATTCCAATCTCACTGACACTAGGTCATCCACAGGACTATATGACCCAGCTGAGGATCTTTTATTGGGAACTAAAGATAAAAGAATGATGGCTTTTAACAAGTACTGACCTAAACCAAGAGTACACAAATTATTAACTGTTTTGTAAACTGTAACTTGAACGTAGACCTATCAAGTTAGGCCAGGGCCTAAATCTTTGGCAATGGAGTTTAATGATTTTACGTCTTTAAAAGAAATTTTATTCAATAGCCTACTGTATATGACTGAAAAAAAGAGCTATTACCATCTTCATTTGAAGAGGGAGGCAATGGGAGATTGCGAGACTTGTAGAAGGCCTCAAACCTTGCTTGTTCCTCTGAAATGAGAAAATATTTTTTAAAATACATTGAAAATACCAGTTTCTATATTAGAATCAATCACCAAAATATTAAATGTATTCTTACCTTTTGGGATTCGTGGCAACAGCTCATAAATAATATCTTGTTTGGTTCTATCGAACCTGAAATATAAGATAAGGTATCAATTATAAAAGATGATGGTAACAATAAATGATGAAATAAGGCCAAAAGTTCTAGGATCAGTTTTTGTTTTAATATATTTTTCCTCGCTTGTATAAAGTCTGTCTCTTTTACACAGTTTACCCTCCAATTCAAGGCCTCTCTAATTTTGTGAATTCTCTAATTCGAGACAAGGTTTTCAAAATACAAGCTAACATTCTTCAATCTTTAAACAATAAGCATACATTCTAAATATAGGCCCTATACCCTCTACATAAATACCCTTTAAAAATATAACTCGCCTGATATTGCTCAATGGATTTGTCTCATGGATCAAGGCATCACACACTGGACATGTAATACTTCTTTGGACATGGATAACAATACAACTCTTACAAACTATGTAAAGAAAAAGAAAATATAATCATGAAGTTATTAGTGCGATCACTAAAAAAAAAATTCTTTTGATTCGACAATGCAATGTCTTCCGCGCTTTCTTAGCTATGCCCACTTGCTGAACGCACAAACACAATGCACAAGAATGGGTTCCACAGCATGCTGCACAATTTTGTGGAAGCAATCTGGCGCAGCGAGAACAGTTTGGTTTCTCGCTGTGCATTTCGCTTGTGTCCTTGAGCAAGACACTTTTTCTGCATTGCTTCTCTCCACCCAGGAGTATAAATGGGTAACTGGTGGGGTGGATTTCCTGCTGCTGCACCAATATGGCAGCAACACTTAAGCATGTGGACCCAATGAGGGAAAACAAAGTGTTTTGTAACCTAAAGGAGAAGGCGCTATGTAAATATCAAATAACAAATAACGATTTGGTTTGTTTTAACATCGTGACTATTTATTAGATGTGACAAAAATAAATACTGTAATATTGAAAGTTTAAAATGAAGCTATGCACTATATTATCCGATCAGAGTTTTGACATTTTAACTGGCATAATGGATGACATTTTAACTGGCATAATGGATGAATGTGGGCTCACAAGAAGGGACTATTATAATTAAGAGACATTATGTGGAAGTAACTTACGAGTGTGTAGACATTCTGTGACAGTAGTAGCATCGACCATGTAACCACCATGAAGAAAATTATATCCAACCAGAGATAGACAGCTCTGGATTTTGACATTTTAACTGGCATAATGGATGAATGTAGCCTCGCAAGGGACTATTATAATTAAGAGACATTATGTGGAAGCAACTTACAAGTGTGTAGACATTCTGTGACGGTACTAGCATCGACCAAGTAACCTCCACACAGGAAACAGGTGATATACTGATTAATAGATGTCAACTTGACTTGAACGGGCTGTAAAATGCACATCATCATTTATTATATTATATGGTAAAATAAAAGTTGACAATTTACTGTAAACAATTTGTTAATGAACATTAGGAGCGGATCCATAGATGTCCGAAAGGGCCACCCCCCCCCCAAAAAGGAGGCCGATCGAGAGACAATCCACTACCCTGGGAAATATTTGTTTTCGACACACCCAGAAATAACATCGGAGGCATTTTGGGTGATCAATAATTTCTTTTTCTTTCTTTTTTTGTTTTCTTCTTCGTCTCCCTGCCCCCACCCCACAAAGAAAAATCTTCCCCTGAACTTAAAATACAAAAAAAAAAAAAAGTTTACTTACTTCTAATTGCACATGGACTTTAGCAACTTTATATGAGGGCTTTGAATTCACCTTCAAAAATTTCTTTGATTTCAAAGCTTTGTTCTGCTGGTAGTGATGTGCACGATTTATTGCCGATCGAGCTGTTTTATGAACATTTTTCAACCTACTGTAAAATTAACAATAACTGTAAATAATCAAATTAAAGTGCTGCACAAAATGATTTTTTTTTTAAATGAAGTACTACTATTTAGTAAGCGCTGCAGCATTTATCATTTCTTTTTTAAATAAATGTTGTAACTGCACTTAATTGTAAATATGCATAATAAATTAATTAATAAAATACAATTTGCAGGACTTTTACAGGTAGAGTCCTTGATATATTGTATGGTTAATGGTTGTACAGCTGTTTGTTTCTAATATAACAAAGTTGTTTCTAATATAACAAAGTTGTTTCAAACGTCATAGTGCCGGGCACTCACTGCGCCCGACAGTTGTTGGCCGATCGCAATGCCATGACGTATGCGCAACGGATCATTTTTAATGACGATCCCTGCGGAATCAGGATCGTCGTCTGACTGTCGTACGACACAGTGAGGTGCCTGGCTTGTTAGATAATAATTATTGCCTATAACATTTATTTTTATAACTTATTTTTTTATTTTTTATTTTTTTTTTTATTTTTTATTTTTTTTATTGCCTATAACTTTTATTTTTATAACTTTTATTTGTTAGATAATAATTATTGCCTATAACTTTTATTTTTATAACTTATTTTATTTTTTTTATATTTTTATTGCCTATAACTTTTATTTTTATAACTTTTATTTGTTAGATAATAATTATTGCCTATGACTTTTATGGTTTTTAGTAAAGGGTGCTTTTAATGTTTCGTTCCGTAGCCCTACATATGTTAGACCTATATAAAATTGACTTTGTGTTATATTTTAGAGTTAATATACAATATTCTGTAATGATAATGCTAATAAGTCTAGAAAGACAGCTTAAAAGTTGAATTTCATTCATTGGAAAACAAAATACAAACCTACCGCGTGCAGCAGGCATGTTTTCGGAAGTAAATACCATTTTAAACACATGCGCAGATCGATTCGCCAGCAGCGAGTCATCGCCAGCAGCGAGTCGCCAGCACCGAGATGTCACTGCAGCAAAACACTACTGGAGCTAGGTCTAGGCCTTAGCCTAGCTGCCTACAAAAATAGCACAACGTTTGAATTTGTATTGCATCTAGTATTATAATAACCTCGTAATCAATTCTTGATAGTTCAAGCCATGTTCTAAGGATGTTTTCGTCTCGTGGAAAACGGTGCATCGACACATTTTTATTGAACCTTCTACTTTGCTTGCATCCTTCTATAGCACATACACGCCACCCCATGTTGTTTGTTTATCATAATGGGATGATGGAGGATTCGATTTGATTCGATGTGAAAAGCTGTCCTTTATGAAGCGCCAAGTGTTCACTTATTATTCAGCAAAAATAGACATGGTTTTTATTACGTTATTTACTCCATCCGGAGAGGTACAAAAATACAATATTTATACCTCCATGTTTATACATACACGGAAGGCTCACGCATTAGAGGTCTGTCTCACGCTCTCATAATTAAATGTATAGGTCGAATAAAAAATGTCCGGACACATTCCTTAGGGGAGGGGTGTTTAGAACAAAACTGCCTGCAAACATACTTGGCAATGTGACATGTATATTTATATAATACATTATATATTTTATATAATATATAATTTTTTTATATAATAAAGTATTCTATATGATATATAATTTTAATAAAATTTTGTATAGAATATATATTATTATATATATATATATATATATTATATATTGTATATAATATATATTTCTTATTATAACATATAATATTTGGCGCTAATGCACTTTTTTAATTTTTTTAAATTAGTGTTTTTCTCACAGTCACGACCCACAACATATCATTATAAAACACAATTCAACCGCTCACGTACAAGTCACAAAAGTACCTTTTTCAACAAAAATATACCTTTATAAAAAATATTTTATAATATATATATTTTTTAAACATTATATAATTTTTTATATAATATATATTTTTTTCATATATTATAGAATATTATATGTTATGTAAAAAATCATATATATGATATTAAATATTATATAATATGAATAATGTATTAAGTAAATGTAACGTAAAAAACCATGTCTATTTTTGCTAAACAATAGGTGAACACTTGGCGCCTCATAGCGCGCATCATCATGCACGCACATAAAGCTGAGAGCAGCTCGAGAGATAGAAGTTTGTTCCACACAGTTTTGCTTATTACCCAGAAAAGATGGTTGACTCCCGGTCTAATAAAAATGAGTTTATATATTTGCCACAGTCATCTCAAATGCCACCAGAGCTCTACGACTGGGAGCCAGTGCAACAAAAGGGTTTTAAAGAGAAGTTCGTCGAAAAAGTGATGGCGAACCCATTTGTACCAATCGGTAGGCCTAGCCTAGGGCTTAGGCCTTTTTTAATTGTTAAGCCTAGGCTAGGCTTAGGCCTATGTAGGGCCCTAGGCTAGATAGAGTAGGCCTAGCCTAGGACTAGGTCCTAGAGTAAAGAGGAGGCCGCCTAGGTAGGTCCTAGCTAGCTAGGCTTAGTCCTCTGTCTAGGAACTACAGACAGTACCTTAGTCAGACAAACACCAAGGCTGGGCAAGCTGGAAACCTGGCTATCGGGTAGTAGCAGGTCAAAACGGCAATAGGCCTAATCCAAAAACGGCAATGACCAAAACGACAATAACCAAAACGGCAATGAACCAAAAGGGCAATGACAAATGCCAAAATGGCATAGACCAGGAAAAGGAGCGAAATCAATGCCAGCGGGCACGGGCTGCAGTTATTATAATTTTCTGAATCGTTTTGAAATCGTCCCGATAGGCAAATTGAATATTCCCATGGGCTCTTTTTCCCACTTTTAATATTATTATTATTATTATCATTATTTTTACTTTTATGACATAAATTGTTTAGCCTCATTTTGTCTGTATTTGAAAATTTTATTTGTTTTATGTTTTACTGCTTTTATATTGTTTCCCCCCCCCCAATCTTTTTAATATTGAATTTGTATGACGGACTATTTTCATTATTATTATTTTTATTGTTAATGATATTATTGCTGCTGCTCTTTAGCCTCATTTTTACTGTATTTAATTGTAGAACACTTTCATGTTTATAATTACAGTAGTTCATTTTTTCGCGTTTTTACTTTTATGACATAAATTGTTTAGCATCGTTTCAGTCTTGCCGTTTTGATTTATTGCCATTTTGGTCTATTGCCGTTGAGGTCAAAAAGTGTTGCCGTTTTGGTTTTTTGCCATTTTGGTCTTTTGATGTTTTGGTCATTGCCGTTTTGACTTATTGCCATTTTGGTCTATTGCCGTTTTTTCCAGAAACCGGCTATTGAGTAGCCTAACTGGCCAGTTTATGCGTGCATTTTTTTAGGCCTAGGCCTAGTTATATCTTCTCTAGACATCAAATTACAATTTCACTAGAGTTACCAACCAAAGAGATATTCGTATCTTGATAAATTTTGCCTTGTCTAGGCCTACTCCATCATTGGGCCTACTGAAACTGTTTATACTTCAATTATTATAGAGAGAGCGTATCATTCTATTACTTATTTATCATTATCAAAAATGATGTGATATTTCCTAATTTTTCTCTCTAATGTAGGATGCTGGATAAAAATATGATTAATTAATACACTTGTAATTTGATTTTTTTGATCGGGTAGTATTTCTTGCATTTGTGTACTGTATAGCATTCGGGTGATTCTGTTTCATTTTGGAAATTTGTCGGGCCTGTACAGTCTCAGTAGTTCTACCCCATTTGGTGCTGTTTTCAGCATCGATGAGGAGCTCTAGTCTAGAAACACTCGACTGAGTGATTAATACTGAGCGCTGTTTGATTAATAGATCTTTTTTGAGCTTTTTTTTAGCTCCAATGAGGGCGAGCTGAGCTGGCTGATTGATTAATAGATCTTTATTTTGTGGGCGGCTGTTAGGGTCCATATACTCTACTGCCTCTATTATACTGCTCTCATTGGATCTTTTGAGATTACAAAAACTTGTTATATTATACCTTGTCCCAATGCCTTAAATTGTCTGTAAACGATGCAGTGATATTCTGTGTGGTGTTCCTTTTCTGGTAGCTTTAAGGTTCACAGTGATTTTTTTGGTTCCTTTCCTTTTGTAGCGCCTTCAGCAAACTACTACAGTGGATATGTCAACTTTATAAATATTATTATTACACATTTTAATAGTTTAATGAAACATCTGATTTCTTGCAGGATGTGGGGCCACTGTCATTGCACTGACACTTGGATTGGTACAGTTTAATAAAGGCCAAACAAGAAATTCACAGTTAATGATGCGTTTCCGTGTCGGTGCACAAGCATTTACGATAGGAGCTGTATTATTGGGTGTCGCTCTTCAAGCCACAAAGTCCAACAAGGAATCAAAGTAGAGGAGTCTTGGCACGCTGGCTAATTATTTGACCGATGTCTGGAAATACTAGAGAATTTTGTGTTCCATTTCTACTTTGGGTATTTGTGGCTACACTAAGCATGTTTATGCTGAGAGGATTGTGTTGGTTAATCTGTAAGCATTAGCAGCCACACAAGAAACTGAGATTAAATGATAGCTTTATTCTGTGTCGTATCTACACTAGGAGTATTGAAATGGTGCTGATTGGAGGGGTACTATTTAGAAGTGAAGAAGAGGAAAATGAGATAGATGAAGTGATATAGGGTGATTTTTTTTAGCTCAAGTAAATTTCTGGTAATGGCCTGTGATTGCAAACTTTTTCTGGGGGAATTCCACTGGCAATGCTTGGTGTCAGTTGTCAATCTGTGGGCCTACACACACCTGTTTTTTGTGATAAAATAACAGTGCAGTTGAAGGTACTGTACAGTAATAGAAATATGTGTCTTCGAAGCAATTGCTATAATTGTACAGTAATACAATTATTAGTTTCCTTCTCATAGGATGTATGTTACAGTAAGTATGTTTTGCAATGAGGTTTTATTCAGAAATGTTATTCTGATAAATGTCTAATCAACATTATAATTTATTTTTAAAAAATAGATACTGCACATAATTATATAATTATGCATTATGATTTTTACAAAATATATAGATAATTAAAATGTATGTACAGTATATAGACCATTTTCGAAAATTTGAAATGAAAATTTCCGATAACCTGGCAACTACCATTGGAGGACTTTCAGAGGCCTAGCATTTCACTCTACGTATTTACAAATCATGGATTAAATCAACGATAAAAGTAAATTACGAATGAGCACAAATATTTTAAAACGGAAAAAACTGGAAATGTTTATATTAAAAACAGGTCTATTTCAATGTTTACATATACAGTAGTTAAAGTAATTTATTTGTATCTGTTGTCTACTGCGCTATCCGCTGCGCGGTGCTCTATTTGTAACTGGCCAGCTGTTCAGGCTAGGCTGCTGGAAGTCCCCCAGTCAGTTTCAAAATAAATCTGACAAAATGGTCTATACATGAAGTTAATAACCTTACATTTATGCAGTTAACATTTCTACTTTAGTGTAATGTGATGTATTTACATTAATCAGTTTATACATAACAATATAATGAGAACACATAGACAATACAATGTATATTTTTTATTTCTTTATTTTTCCATTAAAATTATGTGTACAACATCAATGACCACCATTAGTTATCATAAATATATCATTAACAAAAATAATACACGACATTTATAAAAGGATGAATCCATTCTGCTGAATACAACTTTAGATATAAATACAATATTGAATACAATTGCAATTCACTAGATGGAATACAATTATAACACACTATTGTTTCTTGGTAACAAATCATTTTACCCTGCGAACAAATAACATCTGTAAGTTATTGTAACATGTGCTGTACAGGGTCACAATATTTTACAGTATGTAACAAACAGAAACAAAAAAAAATAGATAGTTTGGCCTTTAAATGGGAATAGGTTCAATGTATTTCATAATCAGAGTCTATTATCTTTTCATCAAACAGCAAGTTACAATAACCGTTACTGGGCGGAATAAATATAGAATATACAGTGGTGGTGGGGAACCCCATAAATTTTTAAAACTTGTACAAAAAATCGAGAAAAAAAGAATATTCAAGTTTGAGAGTGCCATTTCTGGCCATCCAGGGGTGTTTTCTTACCACAGCCCCAACCATGGTGGTGCTGAGGCAGTATAGATCCCCCTCTGATATATAAATATGAGGGACAGTGGCTTGGCCTAATAATTGATGATAACAAATACTATATGCTTCAATAAGAAAATACAGTATAGTGGAAAACAAGTTATTTTTCAGAAATTATATTCACTAATTTCAGAGTTTGTAAAGTAGACTAAAAAAGTAGAAAATAATTAAAGATTTCTTTGTTGTGTAACTACAGTATTAAGAATGTGGATAAAAGTGTAATTACGTTATTAACTTAATTAATCCATTGGTTTAAAATTCCACAAATGTGAATAAATGTTAAAACAGGAGGCCTTTTTTTTGCTACTATTATTTACTCTGTCTTTATTTTGTTTATAGGCCCTAAGGTTTTAACTTTCCTGCCCAAAAAGTTTTACTTTCATTCCACATCTTGTGACCATTTATGCCTGTGTCTTCATTTCAAAATTTGATGCTTATTACTGGAAGACAAAAATGAATGAACATAGTGAAGCTGACTTTTGGGCAAGTCTATAAGTTAAAGGGTGCAAATGGCAAACATTGGTTTTTAACAGCAGTACTATAAAAAAAAAAAATAGTTATTTGTTTATACAGTGCCAGACTGCATAATTAGGTGAACTGTTTTATCATCTACCTTACACTCAATAAGTGAAAATATTACTGCTCATTTTTACAGTTCAGTAGGTTTTATACCCTGAAGAATACATACTTTTGACAATACAGTATGAACATATACTTAAAACAAATCTGTCGCTTATACCTGTGTTATGGCTGAATCTACTTTGTATTGTATAAAGATTCCTGGATTACATTGTATTTTAAAAATATAAAAGTCAATATTTGTGTGTATTAAATCAGCAGTAGCCTAGTTTCTTGGAATGCTACTTCCTACCAGGACTGTCTCTTATACACAGTCATAAGCAAATAATTGTACAATAAATAAAGCCATCTCAGCACTAATAAAATTTACACACTTTGAGCACAATATGATCAATACTATATACACATATGCAAGTATGATTGTAAAATATTAGAGCATAAATGACTAGTGATGGTACACTTGCACATAATACATGTAGGGGTATGTGTTGTGCATGGCTATGCACCAAAAATCTGATAAACACAAGATAGCGTTCTCCACGATTTTCGTGTAACAAATAGAAGCGTAGATTTGGGAGAGGGCGTCCTAGTCGTTGCTATGGATCTGAGATAGGGTGTTTGCGTTACGCCATAAGTTCGTTACCAAGTACGTTAATTTGTTCCAATTGTAAATCGGACGCTTCTAATTGTTACGCATAAACGTAAAGTTGCACTGCGTACGGTATGGTCAAGGGTCAAAAGTTTCCAATTTAGCAAGAGGGCGCCATTCATGCCTTATTACAGATTTTGCACGCGTAAATCGCGGAGAACGCTATCTTGTGTTTATAAGATTTTTGCTATGCACATGTGTGTGAGGGAGGGTGTGGTGTGTGGGCATGTATGTATCTATGTGCATGGTTATGCACTTGACATCTAAAACTGCAGTTTGTTGATTGTTTTCTTACTGACAACAAATTTTTACAGATGACCAGTGTCGGGATGTAAAAAACAAGGCGTTTTCTAGCCAGTGTTACTTGGCGGGCCACACACATAGGGTTTTTAATTCATTTTCGCGGGCCACAAATAAATCACTGTAGGGGCACACTTTGCCCACCTGTGCTTTAAAAGAATGCAAGCTGTAGTCAATAGGCTACTTCATAGTTTGAACTGTGAATGCCTGTATCAAAGGCCAATCGAAAAAACATTTAACACTCGCATACTGTTTATGTTGGCTTATTATTACCCTTCTCTACACATACTGTACAAGAAACATGAACTATTTATGCTTTAACACCCTGAGAACTCAGAGGGAAGTGTAAATATGCATCTTTTCATTTAAGATTTTGGTAGCATTTCCAGTAATTCCTTCACTTTGTTCACACCCTGCACTTCTCCTCCAATCGGTACTTGCGTCTCTAATGGGTAAATCGCTCGATCTCCTAGGTTCAATTCCAGCACACGCTGAAGATTGTCTACAGACATGGCACCTTCTTTGTCCTAAAAAAAAACACCAAATAAATTAGCTTAATATCTACACTATCAAATTTTATTTGACAAAAAACTGTTGTATGCCCATACATAGTCATGATGTGCCTATATAGGTATGTGGTCATGATGTGATGTTGTCATGACCATATCTAGGCATGTCATATTTTTTGTCAAATAAAATTTGATAGTCTTGTTGTATGATATTTGTTTCAAAAATCAAGATATAAAAAACAATTAAAACATTGCAGCAAAGAAGCTGATTTGAGTTTCAAATTTACAAGCAGCAAAAAATAATCATCCAAATAAAAAAAAAAACAGAATACAAGAACATCAGTAAAATTCTAATCATTTAACATTCATTCATTCAAATTCTTTTAGACCAAGCTAAAGACTTCCTTTTTCATTAATTTAACATTGCACCCTTAATCTGTTTTTTATGTACAGCACATAGGGCTTGCTTATATGCGCTATATAAGAACAAACTATTATTATTTATCATTATTATTATCATTCTCGTCTGGACAGGATCTAAATTAATGTCTACTTCTTTTTAACAGTTCCACAGGGGTGGGCATAAAAATCGGTCGGAGGGCCAAAGTGAATTTTTGTTTTAACACCGAGGACAACATCCAAATTTGATTGTTCCAGTGTGCTTCCCAAAACCTTCATGAACTGCTTTTATACCATTTATTCTCAGTTTTAATATTACTTTTTATAGATGGTCGGTGTTGGGCCGTAAAAAACAAGGTGTTTTCTAGAAAAAAAATGGTTGGCGGGCAGCACACAAAGGGCTTTTAATTTGTATTCGCGGGCCGCAAAAAAATTACTGTCAGGCCGCACTTTAGGGTATGAAACACATGCATTCCCAAGCTATTCTTTAACTTATATAGATGCCCAGAAATGTGTTCTTTGATACAAAAAATTAAGCACAGTATCCTATTACGTAATGCTTAGGAAACAATTGTTACCTGTTTATTGGCTACCAGTATCAAAGGAACATTCTTTAACCGTTTATCAGTTATTAATTTCTGCAGTTCAGTTTTGGCTTCACCTAATCGTTCCTTGTCAGATGCATCAACAACAAACATTAGTACTTGCGTCCCTTGGATGAAGTTCGACCAATACGAGCGTACATTCTCAGTGCCTCCAACTATTTGATGTGTTGACATGTTAGAAAGAAGAAAATAAAACCAATGATAACATGAATTATTATTATTACCAGTAGCTTTTTATGATATAGAGTACACACGTTATGCAACCAAACCATAAATGAGTTGGGTCTTCAAGCTGTTTTATAATGCAGGGGTACATTAACACAAAGGCAGGGGTTCAAGTCTCTCCTCACAATGGTTTGGTTGATAGTTTTCTTGAATAACCTACTGTACACAAACTTAAATCGTGTGAACTATAAAGAACTCAGTCCTTTGAAAATTACATTTACTTATTACCTCAGTGATCTTGTTCGGCCTCTTCTGTGGACTAGATAGGCAGTAAATCTGATACGCTGGGACCAAATGATTTGTAAACCAAGAAACTTGTGTGTAAATCAATATTAATAAACTTAATTTTAAACTGATGGTTTGGCGAGCTCAGTGTAACATCAACACAAACACACATTTGACATACAAATGACATGGCTACAGTACTGTATCTTTATATGTCTACAATGTATACCAATATTGATTATCACCAACCTTCCCAGATATTCAGTGTCACACTTTCTGTCTGAATACACATAACATTGAAGCCCTCTGTTGGTTTGGTATCATCAGGAGCCTGCAAGCTGTTGAGACATCCTAACAATGTGCTCTTCCCTGCACCATCTAAGCCAAGAACAAGAATTCTTTTTTCCCCTTCCTCAATATCCTGCAGGAATATAATATACACATATTTTTGATGAATTAATTTCTGGATGTTTTGGATTGGGGTGAAAAAGTTCAGGTTACATCACCTCTCTATATGCCCCAAAATAGCACTCCTTCGGGACAGCTGTCTCTAGGTTAGAAGATTAGGCCATGTAAAATAAAACAATTGGTTAGCATCCTTATGTTATCAATTTTCATGGTAGGGAGGGAGGTTTTTTTTTTTTTTTTTTTTTTTTTTTTGCATCGAACATGAAAAGAGTTTCGCAAGGAAAAACAGCAAAAAAAGAAGAATAAAACAACAGAGACCAAAATTACATACAAGCATCTATAGCAAGCAGAAACTTTACCAATGAATAATAGCGTCATAATGCAATTATCTCTATGTATTATCATGCACAATTCACTCCTCAACAAAACAGGCATCATGGATACCATATGTGGCTACAGTATAGGCCAACTGCAAGTGGACTGGCTAGTGTGCGGACGGGTGGTAAACAAACCTATATTAAATTGAGTTTGTGAGTGTATTGTAAAAAAAAAAAAAAAAATCGGGTCGGTGGCCTTTTTTATGGTAGGGAGGGGATGCTAACCAATTATTTTATTTTACATGGCCTTATAATTAAAATTTTCCCCGATATACTTTACCACGGATCCCCAACAAAGGCTGGGCCAGGCGGTAGTGAGTCCATATTTTGCCTACGTGCTGCCGCCACCCTGCCCTGGCAACCATCTGCTATGAAGGGGTTAAAACTTGAGGTATAGGCCTACCCATTTGTAGTAGTAGCCAGGTATAGTGGTGGGACTAAGGCCTACAGCAGATAAGCAGGCTGGCACTATCTGATGTGATGACAACCCATCCCAACCATCCATCCATGCCATGGTTGAAACATGGAGTTAAAACTACTGTATTATGGTAATTATAAATAACTTCATGACCCATCCATGTATCCTTACTACAGGAGTAGCAGAAATCATAAAACAATGCCCTTGGCCTAGTAGATTATAACTTAGGCCTACAGGCTATAGCACCACACGGGTTTGACCTACAGGTTTCACCTTGGTCAATGCCATCTAATTCGGGTCTTTATCAGAATCTAAACCAGAGGAGCACTCAGGCCGGTGGCCTAGGCTAGCCAAAAAAAACTAAAATTTATTTTATATTACTTCAATATTCTTGAGAGATTCCATATTAATTCCACCACATGCTAGGTTCCTACGCCTTTGAATTTCAAACACACTATACGTAGCCCCAGCTACTAAAGCGCCTGTTCCCAAAATTACAGCAGTTTTTCGAAAGAAACTCAAGTCACGAAACCACGAATTGAAAGCCATTTTCAATAATAAAGTACTTACTGTACTGTTTTTTTACGATAACAAAAGGCTGCCCTCAACGATAGTATTTGCTTGGCCGCCGGTCTCTGTTGTGTCATGTTGTTTTTGTTGTGATATGTCATCCATCTAGGCTTAACCATAAAGAAAGATTTTAACGTTTGGTATGGAATTTTAATTCACCTTAATACTTATATTTAGATGATAACATGATCTTAAATTGAGTGAGTAGATAAAGGTAGGGAGATAGGCCTAGCCCTATCATAATCTAGCTAGGCCTAGGCCTACTACGACGTGCTTCCCCTACCCTAGCCTAGTAGAGGCCTAGGCCTGATTTAGGTGTTAGGCCCTATCTAGCCTAGGTAAGCTAGATACGGTTTAAGCAATTTTTGTGTGGTGTGAATTCAATCAGACTCAATTAAATTTCAAATATCTTTCAGAAATATAATTTAACATCAAGTGTGAAGGGCGAAATGAGATGGAGCCCAAGCGTGTAAAATCATCAGGATTACGAATTCCTGTACCTCGACCAGAACGCTACGAATGGGAAGAGATAAGCAACTCTCCACCGCCCTCAACTCAAAACATTCTTCAGCTGTTTGACACCAGTACCATTGTGCGAGATCATCCTCGAAAATATCAGCACTTACTTGCCCAAGAAGAAGTGGTAGATGAAAATCCACAACCAGAGAGGTACATTGGCAAACAGTCAAGGAGTGCCTCTGTCCAATTGTTCAGTAGTCCGTCATCGATCAAGAAAACTAGTTCGTTAGTTGACTTGAAGAAATTCTTTCAACAAGATCATACACAACAAGATAACAATGTGAAATTACAAGAGAAAGCTCCATTGGATCCAAACATCATGACAATCAAGGATACATTTCAGACAGACAAGAATAATTCTGCAGGCCTGTCAGCAATTGCCCAGAAGTATGATGGTTTCCCTAGACTATCAGGGCTCCAAGGTTGAAAGTGTTTTTTTTTTCCCAGATTTCTCCTTTTCACACGACAGTGCAGTACTATTTTATAATTATATCTTTTCTCCTGTGTCCTGTTCTAAAGAGTAAACCCTTATTTCGTCTGCTTTTACTGGATATGCTCTCTTATTATTATCATTCCATTATTTAAGAATATTTGCATTATATTATAGTAGTACCCAGAAACAATATTTCACTGAATTTTAATCTTTTAATTTCAAATATATTTTATTAGGGTTCTTTTTTTTGTGTAAAACACATCAATTAAACCCAAAAAAGTTTGAAGATTTATTTCCAGTGAGGTCTTTCTGGTAGTTAATTGGGCAGTACACTGGGAGACCTCCTTTAATGAACATGGGCACTATATTGCACACAAGGTTAATGACTTCATCATTTTATCTGAAAGATGGTGCGATACTGTAACTTGAATTTTAGCCGTCTAGCTGGAATAAAAAGAAGGCAGGAATAGCACCGAACCATGGGTCAAAAATGATCTCATCGGTTCATTGCACCACCAGTGTAGCCAATTGAGATCTAGCCTGTTTTTTTTTGTATATCATAAACTTTATATTCAGATTTTATAATAAAGATAACTGTCAGTTCTGAACTTATTGAAAAATAAGATTCAATATTTTTTATTGTTTTATTTTAAATGTTCATTTTATTTTAATTTTTTTTCAGTTAATATTAAAAATTATAACTTTTGTTTTCAGTGCTACCACAGACAGTATGTCTATTAAAAATTGATTAATTTATCAAAAATTTTTTTAATTAATATGTTACATATTTTAACTCTTTTTCAGAGCGAAGATTTTCATTGGATGATCTGTCTGTTATTAAAGATCCTGTAGCAGGAAGTAATGATGATTCAATGTCCTCAACGTCAGATGCTGTCCACAAAACGTAAGACAAAACTTATTCTGTTATAATTATAATTATTATTATTATTATTATTGTAATTTAATATAAATTAGTAGAAGCGGTTTGGCGCAGCGTGAAAGGTTTGGTTTCCCAACCTCGAGGTCGGGGTTTCAATCCCTCGCTGTGCATCTCGCTTGTGTCCTTGAGCAAGGCACTTTATCTGCATTGCTTCTCTCCACCCAGGAGTATAAATGGGTATCTGGTGGAGTTGCCTGCTCCTGCGCTGAATACAGCAGCAACACTTAAGCATGTGGATCCAGGGACAGAAGCGCTTCGTATCCCCAAAGAAAGGCGCTATATAAATATATATGAATATGTTGATTATTTTTATTACATTATTATAACAAAATAAAATTTATAAATATATTGCTCTTTTAACGATAATCATTATTGATGATGCTTTCTATAAACATCATCAATAATGATTATCGTTTATCAAATTGATTCCATTTAATATCAAAATCATAATACCGTAAATCCTTGAATAGAGGTGCAATGGGCTTAATCTCAAAAAGAAGCCCATCTCGAATCGAAGGTCCCTCTAGTTTGCAAAAGCAGCTTTAAAAAGGAGCTCATGTGCTTCTTTTCAAGATAGCATGGGTTTTTTTTTTTACATAGTACAGTACATACACTGTACATGAATTTCAAAGAGACAAAATAAATTCAAACCACGCTTGGTTTATAGAGTAGTTTAAGTGATTGAATGCCAGTTAATGCACTCCATGATACAGGTTAATGTTACAGTGGCCCTATTTATTGTTTTATTGTATTAATTCCCAAAATGTACAGCGCCCTCTCTTTACTTTGCAAAAGTAGCATTGAAAAGAAGCCATAGCGAAAAAAAGCCCATCCAAAGTTCACAAAAAAAGAGAAGGCGGCCAAGGATTCAATTTCAGGTTTTATGACAGTAGGACCTTTAATTGGTTTAGTAGAATTTGATTACTGTATTGTGACCTGTGTATGTTTTCTAGAGTATATTCTATATTCATAGTATTTGGTTACAATTGTACAGTTGTATAAAGGGTATTTCACAACATATACAAGTGCATTGAAACTTCTGTATAATACACTACATCAAGTCCGATTACATTACATTACATCTATTCAATATTGTGCCAAATATTTGTGGCAAAGACAAACCAAATATTCACTTAATAATAAATAATATCTCAAATTTATATGGCGCCAATTCAAAACAAGATCGAAAAGCCACCGGAAAACAAATACAGTAGGTCTTAGGCTGTGACTTAAAGTTGTTGTGACTTAAAGTTGACTTGTCGCAAATCGTGTTCAGAGATAATGGCCAAAGCATGCTGGAATGTCAAAATTTTGGAAATCTATTTTATTGCGCTAAACTAACCTTTATATATCTATACATCATGTTATGCTGTTATTTTCCCCATTTTCAATGTTAAAACAACAATTTTTAACATTTGGTGATAACCTTTACCTGAGAAATGCACGAAATCATAAACTTTGAAGGTTAATTTCTCAAATATTTTTTTTTAAACAGCTTTATGTTTAAATGCTTGTAACTTCTTAAGGAAATGTTGGATTTAAATGATTCTTTTACCATTTTATAGCTCTCATTTTATTGTTTTAATAAATAAAAAATCGATTTTTGCGACCAGTGACTGGTTAGGCTTGTCTTTGCCACATATGTATTAATTTCTGTTCTCAATATTTATTATTTTGATCCTTTGAGTGCATAAAAACATCTCGTAAATTATTATATTAATATTCCTTAGGAGAGACTTTTTTAGACCATTTTTGGCCAATTAGCGCAAACGCAACTCCACGAAAAGATGAAAATTTTAGAAAAAAATAACAGTTTTTCTTTAGTTTTATTACGCCCTTTGCTGCCTTAAAATCTTCAAAAAGAAATTTCTTCCTAATTATATAAATTTAAAGACTTTAAACACTTTACATTCAACAATAAAATTTAATTTTTATTTTCTTCTCCATCTCGATGTTTTTGGCAAAACTATTTGCTAAATAAAAATCAAAATTTTATTTTAATTTTTTTTCCACCCTCTGATGATCTTTAAAAAATAAGTTCGCAAAACAAGGAATAAAAAATTTCTCGCCTCAACAACAATATAGTAAATATATATTTGTTCGTTTTTCTTCATCAATCAATAAATTTCTTCTTTTTTTTTTAGTGATAAAGTGTGTGATTCAAACGATTTAGTGCCAGTGTCATTACAACCAACACCTAGACGTCTTTTTGGAATTGGGGCTTATTTCCAACCCCCTCCTGAAACAGTGCTACTCCCAAAAGACACTGCTAAAGCCTATAAACTCACAGATGAGATTACAAAAAGAGGAATAACTGCTTCTGGAATTAAAGCAGGTGACAGAAGGAGTATAGACTCTTCAGATAGTAGTTGCAATAAAAAGGCCCCGACGAGAGCGGAGATTAATATCTGGACGCCTTCTGGAATGTAGTGTAGACCAGCTCTATAATTGTAGACTTACCTACAAGTCTCCCTTGAATTAAAGACCACTTTTGGTCTTCAGCAGCTTTGGTCTTTAACCAGAATGATGAAGATAAAAGACATTTGTTAATTTGGGATCACAGAAAAATGGTCTTTAATTGGAGGTGGTCTTTAATAGAAGTAGTCTTTAATTAGAGGGAGCACTTTACTGTAGTTATGATCTGTATACAGGGATAAAAATCACCATTTTGTAAACCATATTTATAGAGGTTGACCGTTCTAGCATATCCTAGGAGGTTGGCTGATAATATTCAGGAGGTCCTCTTAAATAGATGAAGTAACTTGATGCTTTATCAAAAGTGGAGATTGGTTTTAGTCATCAGAAAAATCCTGTGCTGTTACTTACAGGATTTGAACACAGGCAAGCTATCTTATGCTGGGCACCGGATCGCGCGCACAACAGACGCACGCGCAACGGATTGTTTTTAAGGACAATTCGTTCAGACTGCTACCGACAGACGGCGTTGCGTCGTCTATCACAAGGAGCGGAGTTGGATTCATCGTACGACATACGATGCAGTGCGTACCCGGCATAAACTACCAAACTACATCATCACATTTCTGGGTATAATAGGGGATGCCCCAACATATGGGTTGGCAGAATTGTTAAAAGATATATATTATCCCTTGCATCTTGATTGACAAAGTCCCCCAATGGAAGTGTTCTACATTATATACAGCCAAAATCCGAACTCAAGTGGAACTTACGCTGTCCCTTATGGCAAGACCGAATCCCTGGTTAAGGCTCACGCGATCACAAATGGAGTCGTGATGTAGTTGCCACTTTAAGTGTTATAGACTTAAAATGAATTGAGATTATTAAATTGTTTGTAATCAATCCAATATCCATGCGATTATCAAGATTGTTCAGAATAATTTGGGATAATCCAGATTATTTAATGATAATCCAAAATTATTAAGAGTGTGCTGTTTTTTTGTTTTTTTCTTCTTCTTTTTTTTTTTTATCTGTACAGTGATATAAATTTCTATGTAATAAATATTAGAATAAACTATTATTTTTGTCTGTACCAAGTACGGTACTCTATATGATAATTGATTATAAAGTTGATGAGATGTCTATTCCTTTTTTTGAATTCAGAAATAGAGCTTTAAAATTGGATCATCTAAATGTGTTGCCTGAAAGGCATTACTGTATAAATATTGATATTTAATTCTATACAGCATGGTGCTCTAAGCCTAGTTGACCTTAAAATAGTTAACCTTGCAAAGTGTGTCTAAGTATAGAGACTACTCGGGTAAAATTGGGTATAATAAGGCAATTATATAACTATTGCAGAGATCTTGTCACACGTTCATCAGGTCGATATATCCATAAGTCTAAGTAGTAGTTTTTACGATGTGATAAAATCTTTTAATGAATTCTAATTTCAGAACTCCACTGTAGGTATCTCGAGATTTAAGATTTCCATGGAAACAAAAGAGAAATCATTAAATGCAGAATTTGATTCTGCAACAATTGTTTTAATAACGTTGGTGTTCACTTTAGACACTAATGGTATTTTAAAGACTGTCCATTTGATTAAATTGCACTTTAGTGGCATTGTACCTTGTTGTTTGTTATTCGTAGAGATTTTATTATGCCATGGAGATACAGTACAACAAATTGTGCTGAATTAGACATTACACTACTTCATATGGTTTCGTGTTGGGATTCAATATTTCGACATTAATTATGTCATCATCAGGATGACATAGTGATGATGACATACTTAATGACGGAATATTGAATCCCGACACAATGACGTGCATTTCGACACTGGATTTGATTGGATTTATTCGGTGTAAACACCAAGAAGACTTATTTCCAGTGGGGTCCTTCTGGTGGTGATTGGACAGTACACCGAGAGACAATCCCCTACCCTTTTCCGAAGAGTGTACTGCGTTCTTTAATGTGCACATGGGCCATAGATGCACACGGGACCAATGGCTTAAACGTCTCATCCAAAAGACAGTGCACTATTGTATACTTGTATTTCAGCCCTCTAGGTGAAACACAAGGAGAGGCAGCGATGGGAATTGAACCGTGGACCTAGAGATCTCCACGGTTCGGCGCACACACAGTGTGCCGACTGAGGTAAGCTGCTCTCTCACTACCGGTACTACTATGATACTTGGAGTATGTATTATACTATCTTATCTGAGATTAATCAGCGGACTTTCGGTCATATGGTTTCTGTCTGTCGGAGATGGACGATGTTTAATCCAACTTCATTTTATAGAAGCGGTTTGGCGCAGCGTGAAAGGTTTGGTTTCCCAAGCTTGAGGTCGGGGTTTCAATCCATCGCTGTGCATTTCGCTTGTGTCCTTGAGCAAAGCACTTTATCTGCATTGCTTCTCTCCACCCAGGAGTATAAATGGGTACCTTTGGGGGGTTTGTCTGCTACTGTGCCAATATGGCAGCAACACTTAAGCATGTGGATCAAATAACCAGCAACAGAAGCGCTTTGTATCTGCAAAGAAAGGTGCTATATAAATATATGAATATAAATATAGCATATGTATGCTTATTTAAAAAATATCTGATCAAACTATGCGTGCGACTGTGAAGCACTGTCACCTCATCATAATCAATCCTCGAAAAAACTGTTATATGCCCATATATAGTCATTATTTGCCTATGTATTATGATGTGATGTCATCATGACCATATTTAGGCATATCACATGTTTTTCTCAAATAAATTTGATAGTCTGGACAGACATTATGGAGCTTCTGGTTTGTGTGACGTCTTCAATGTTGAAAGAATTCACTCATGGCAAACAGCGCGTCTTATAATATAATGCAGACGACGCAAAATCATCGATTTTACATGCGCATATAATTCTACGCGAGTGACGTAATTACTTGATACTAATGAGATAGTAAAGTACTATTATTTGTATTACTCATTGACAAACAGATGGTGAGAAAGACACATCCTCTGTTTCTGTAATCAATAGTTCAGGTAGAGTGTTCTTAGTAGGTCACCACTCTTATGTTCTTTATACAGTATTAGTATTGATGACGACGACTATGATGATGATATAGGCCTATTAAGTTCTGCGTTTGAATGGCAGCCAGCAACATGATCTTTTGCACTTTTAACTTGTGCTCTATATATATCCCATATAAAAATAAACTACTGTATGTATTATTTTGTACATAATATTGTACCACTGTTTGATGGGAAATTCGAAGTATATACTTTTACGTAATACGTAATTTTACGTGAATAAAACACAGTTGAGAGCATTGATTTGTTTCTTTTCCCGTTTTTCACATCGCAAGCGACAAGTACACTTGCCGATGGACTTTCCTGCTAATCATCCCACCCCTGCTAATTTCGCATAACACCTTCGCATTTCTCCGAGTATTTAATTTGATAGGGGCTCCAGAAATATCTTGGTGGACATCTGCGGTGGTGGACATATCCTGTCATTCGACCCTATTTCAACCCTTCCTGTTTTACTCATACATGTTTTGGAGTCTTTAGAAGGGCGTCAGCTTTACCCACCAGAACCATCTGTTCTCAATAGCATGGCGTCTTGGTGGGGGACAAGGAGACACGTCCCCACTTTTCAAAGTAAGGCGGAATCTTATCAATTGTCCCACCCCCACTTTTCGCCAATCTTCTGTTGTTAAAACCCCACTTTTCAAAGCGAGTGGTAAGAACAAAAGTTACAAATGACTCGTGCATTTTTTCTGTTCACTTGTGGAGAAAAAAAAAATTATATTTCCATTCTGAAAGTGCCATTTCCGGCCAATTAGGTGCCATAATCATAAAATTTCTTACCTCATCCCCAACCAAGTGGGGCTGAGGTAGTCTACACTACATCTGTAAAGTTCCCTCCCTGGGCCCCCTCTATTTAGAATTCCTGGATCTGCCACAATATTTTGAAAATATAGTTTGGAAATAAATGTAATTGCATTCCTTAAAATCAATTAGATAGCCTATGGCTTATAAAAGGTTATAAACGCCAGAGCTCCCTGAGGTTTCGCTCCCTGGATTCCCACCGGGGCCCTAGGCGGCCCCGCCACCAGTCAAGTCTTAGGCCTGTCTCTTATACACATCTAGATGTGTATAAGAGAAAGGTGTAAACACCAAGAAGACTTATTTCCAGTGGGGTCCTTCTGGTGGTGATTGGACAGTACACCGAGAGACAATCCCCTACCCTTTTCCGAAGAGTGTACTGCGTTCTTTAATGTGCACATGGGCCATAGATGCACACGGGAATCAGTGGCTTGTTTCAAACGAAAAACCCATAAAGTTTATCAGCCTTCAATAAATCACAGATCCAAATATTAAATACTTTTTTTCAATTATTTTCGGTCATCAAACAAAAATAGTAAAAAGTCATAAGTGAAGCAGAAACGTAAATTTGGAGGAAAAACGTCAATTAAGAGAACATTAAAACAACTGAGGCGGATGCGGGATTTTGGCGGAGGGGGTGCATGAGAGACGACATCCACCTTAGCCCCACCATGGTTGGGGCTGAGGTGCGAACATTTTGAGAATATGGACCTCTATGTTCCCGGAAATTGCACTCTCATACCTAAAAAATCAAATCAACAATAAAATACAACAATTATTGTTCCCCGCATCCGCCCCAGAAACTACTGAACAACTGATATGCAGAATCACGGACACAAACACAGTAACCAATGTTCAGCAAGGAGGAAAAGAAGATTGAAAAAAAAAAAAAACATGAACCGGGTTGAAAAATTGAAGTGACAATCGCTTAAGGGAACACATTAAAAAGGGATCTAATATATACAATGTCAAAGTGTAGATTAGGATTAATTATATTTAATCATATAAAATTAATTATTAATTAATTATTTAAATCGTGATGTCATCATTTTACCTCCGATGTAATTTTCCGATCCCAGAGCGGGCAATCGTATTCCAATGGATGTAGCCTAGACCAAGGAATGAGATAACAACGTGATCGACTTATAAACCAATTATTGTAAAGATAATTCGGGGCACTGATTTGAGAATAGCTTCCCGAAGGAGCCATTATTGTAACGAATTATTATAAATAGCAGAGCAGATGGGGAAAACGGTTTATGAACGAAGTAAATGGGAGAACAGAAAACCACTAAACGTTAAAAAGTCGCATCGTCGTCGGCATATGCGATTCCATTACATGTAGAACATACGGTACAATACGACGAGGCGCGCGCGATGGATCGGTTTTAATGACGATCTTTATAGTGTGCCATCGACAATCAGCATACGGGATCATCACGATGAAGCCAGCATAGGCTGCTGGCGAAACTTGTGTATTTAATAATTTAAGTAACAGCAGTCTACAATGCCTGGTGCTACTAGTGTTTTTATTTCATATGTCTACCATGCAGACTAAAGGCCTGTTTACACTATGACGATAACGATCAATGATAAAAACAAAAATAATTTCACGAATCAAATCAAATGGGAAAACAATAAAATCGTAGTAGAAAAAAAAATATTTTATCGTTTTCACCTGATTATGACATCATTTGATCTGATTTGTGAAATTATTTTCTATCGTCTACACGATAAATCGTTGTAAAATCGTGCTAGTGTGAAATCTTATCTTATTTCTTTTATTTTCTATATGAACAATTGCTTTTTAGCTTTTTATCGTTGATCGTTATCGTCATAGTGTAAACAGGCCTTAACATGGCTCCATCTACTATTATATTAACTAAAATAATGAAAGCCGTCTGCTTACTGTCAGTGTCTGGGAGAATCGTCAAAGAAAACGACTCGTCGTCGGGCGCGTTGCGGTGTTCGTGGAATCGCGTCGGCCACAAACGACCGTCGGCGGTGTGTGCCAACGGATATTAATTGGCAGTTACACCAACAAATATCCAAAAAAAAAAACAACTTGCATTACAGTAACCTATATGTCACCCGGACTTCGAGCCACCTCGTCCACCACATACCACGATTTGAAAAAACAAATGATTTAAATACGTGACGTATGGGGGCTAATTTGTTTTCGAATCATCTTCTAGCAGTTTGTTACAATACAGTAAAACCTTGAATAGAAGCCCATCTCGAATCGAAGCGCCCCTCACTCCCCTCCCCCTCTATACATTGCAAAAGTAGCCTCGAAAAGAAGACTATCTCGAAAAGAAGCCCATCCAGGGGAGATCTCCCGGTGTACTGCCCAATCACCACCAGAAGGACCCCACTGGAAATAAGTCTCCTTCTAGACTTTCGTGGGTTATCATTTGTTTTACACCGAATAAATCCAATCCAGGGCTTCTATTCGAGGTTCTACGGTATATTATTTATTTCTTAACTCAGAAGTTATCCTATTGGCTAATCATCACGTGGATATGTTATATCGGTATATTTATTTAGCGCCTTTCTTTTCAGTTACGAAGGGCTTTTCCCTTGTGATTAGGTGCACTTGTTTAATTGTTTACTGTTGTAATTAAATTTGTAGTAAGCGTAACTGTAATCAATTGATAAATTTCGATGATCCTAGCTGTATACAATATAATCGAATTTGTAAACTTAGGCCTATTGTTGTGCAAACCATTCGGCCAATGCTGGTACGAAGTATCTATTTGTTATGACCTATTTTTGTGAAGAGGTAATGTAGACTAAAAATACGCAAAGTAAGGCGATACTCTTTGCTACTATACGTTCTTATTTTGTGTTTTGGTGTTATTTATAGACCCTCCTTGAAACTTAACACAACACGTATTTATTTTAGGCCTATGAAGTTTGCTCTGACGGTGTTTTAGTACCTCCCCCGCACCAATTAATTTGTTCAATTAACGCAAATTAATTAATGTTTTATTACAAGTTTCTAGGCCCACAATAGGCCTACCTTGGCCTCTTCTAGTGTTAACAAAATCCCACTTGCGGTCACAGTTACTCCTTTGAAAATCATAACGTATTTAAAATTTGGAATTTTAATTGTTTAACCTACGTACCATATAACTATAAAATTTTCGAAGTTGAAAAGCTCGCGCCTGAGAAACCGCGACAAAAGAAACATTTCTATTTTTAGACATTACCAATTGCGATCAGTTACGTTTCTATAAGTTTACATTGGCCTATCATGTTTGTTTTTATTCTTATATATCGTTGAGGTAGTTACTTACCCAACTACTTAATCAAACTTTTTGCCAAGTCACCTTTGATGACGTTAGCAACAGAAGTCTCTTTATACAAGATCGCAAAGAAAAGCAAAGAATTAAACCACAAATCAAAAGACAATAATTATACTGTGCCGTATTTTTACAATGACAACAGGTTGCTACGTATGTTTTTGTTGCTTTGGATTATAAAATTTTAAAAAAGCAGTATAATTTGCGGACATTTACCTAAAATCAACATTAACTTTTTTCAACGTTTTAACGAACGGAATTACTTAAACGGAAGTAAAACACAACCGGGACATACAACGGAAGTTGTTTTGTTATATAGAATTTGCAAGATGAGAATCGCACCACACAGCCAATAATAATAAATAATAATAGAAAATTGTAATAATGATTTTAATAAATAATGAATGAAAAAAATTGTGCGGTTGAGAGCGGTTGACGCAATGATTGCTGTTTGGCCTGTCTAAACATCTCGGGTGTTCATACCTCTTGTGCATGTAATTTGTCAAGGCATTTTATCCACAATGGACACCCTATTACAGTGGGTAGGGTTTGTAGTAGGGTATGAAATCGAATACTCCCTCATGGAGCTGGTTGTGCGATCAATGACTAGGGTAGGCATAATAATAATTATGAAGCCCGTAGGGGAATCCCCCATGGTCTGCTTAAGAAAGACTAACATTGATATTTGAGTGGTGTTTCTTTACATTGAGAGGCAATCCGAAATATTTCCGATTATACTTATTAGGCCTACTGTCAAAGTTCTTTTAACGTAGGCCTACATGGGCATGGATGAACAGGATCTGGGTGCTTGATTCAATGACTGGGATAATTGTGTGAAAGGCACATTAGCCTAAAAGCTTAGTCATGATGTGGTAAGACCGACGTCCGTCAGAAAAAAAAAACTCCATTGCATATCAATAATATTATTCTATAATAAAGTGTACAATTAACATGTTCAGTTCCAATTAGCATTTGCAATTTATAAAACCAAACGATAATAAAAATGTAATTAAACATCTACACAATACAAGCAATAATAATTAGATACACTAATTTGCATCAGTGGCACACATCAGACAATACCTGGTGGTGCATCCAGAAATAAAAATGAAAAGAAATTAACAAGATATGAAAAATAACAATATGAAAAATTAATCAAGCATCTACAGAATAATTACTTAATAAAATTGCAAAATAATAATAATAATAATAATAATAATAATAATACTAATAATAATAATAATAACGTCATCTTATGACGCATATATCCTTCTCTAGGAGAGCTGCTCGCGGCTCCGTTTTTCATCTGCAAAGTGTAGCCTATTTTTCCACATTTGTTTTTTTTTTTAAATTATTTTAATAATTTTTTTTGTTTATTTATTCATCTATTTATTTATCTAATTTTGTATATTAATTTTATTTTAAACTGACATGGCTAAATCCATTAAGCTACAGGCATTATGAGTAGGCTATAATAATGATATTAGTTCGATCAGCAGGCTTTGGTGGTTAGCAATTTATGGGGGAATTCAGAGCTGTGACGTTATTGAATGTATTAGAGAAATTCCCAGAATGTGACCAGGTATCAAAAAACAGACGAACTGACTGCTAAGCTTTTGTCATAGACTTACGCTCTGTCCAGACTATCAAATTTTATTTGACAAAATCATGTGACATGCCTTAATATGGTCATGATGACATCACATCATGACCATATATAGGCACATCATGACCATATATAGGCACATCATGACTATATATGGGCATACAACTTTTTTTTTTGATAGTGTGGACAGTGCTTTATATCACGAGAATACCTTAATGTTGTTTTTTTTTTTTTTTTGTACACACACTAGGCATATGTGTCGTTATGATTTGTTATTGTGAAAAAAATATCAGAGAAAGTTAAGAATAAACAATAATTTAATACTGTTTGCCAATTTAAGTAGTAATCATATTAGGCATATGCTTACTCTTTTCCAGCTCAAACATGTTTAGATTTTATAATAATAAGGATATTTTAATTTTTGCAAATGTTTATTATCAACTTGTTATTATCAAATTGTCATTGTGCTAATTCACACCCATTTCTATTTTAGTACCTTCTCTCCATTCAGGGAATAGTTCTACTGTATTTAGAAACTAGAACAACTTCTATATTTAAACATTTGTATGTAAACACTATCGTAGCCACTATTTAAATTCTGGGTCTGAAATGAATAACTATCGTATTTCGTTGACGTGGGAGTTTCTTATGTTGCTATCTACTTATTCAAAGCTTAGCTTAAATCGACTGTATAACCTCGGGATATGTGTTACTCCGTGTCATATGTAAAGTAATCAACTCTGTCTATTGATGCATACTTATTTATTTTCAAATTATATCTGTCTCTTATACACATCTAGATGTGTATAAAAAACAACATTAAGGTATTC
>NW_022756705.1:537037-554099 GCF_011630105.1 Anneissia japonica
CTGATATAGGCTTATGCATATTGGCTGTATGTGTTGTGCGTTGTCATTGAGATCGCTTTAGTCTATATCATTACTTTCTCACTTTCGAAGACATTGTTGCTTTCGAATGCCTCGGGAACATCGGTAAAAGCTATTTTATCATGTTTCTAGACTATAATATTCCGTAATTGAGACTAAGGCTTAAATAAATGTTTTTTGTCATCTCATTAATAATGTATAGACTGATCACAGACACACAACATACTTCTATTAAGACAATACTTAAAGTATTATTTATTCAAATAATTAATTCGGAATTGGCGTCGATGGCTATCGTACTAAACTACGCGCGTTATGGATAGCTTTCAGTCTCGAACGCCTACCACTTTATGGTGATTTAGAAAGAAGTGGATTATAAGCATTATTTAAACCTAGATGGATCATGTGCAGGCCTACACACTTCAATTGGTAAATAACAGCCAGAATAATCGTATCAATCTCTGTGTAGAGTTCAAATTAAAGGAAGGGAATTAGTTGCATTGCCCCACTTCAAAAATCGCAGACAATAGGGTATTTATTACGATTGATTACAAAAATAAGATGGAATTTAATGAGGCTCAACAGTGGTAGGCCTAGTTTATTATCATAATATAGTGTGTAAAGCAAATTGCTTTTGCTTTGCTTGCATACCACCGGTAGCTTTTTTCTTTTATTAAAATGTCTATGAACCAGAGAATCGGGGTAACTTTTCTAAAAGAGGGTTCTTTAAATTACACACGAGCCAGATGTGTACACTGGACCTTCATTTTAAGTCCTTACCTGAGAAAACATGGTTTTACCAACCGAACCCTGGGCGAGAGCGGCTCGAACAGAGTCGATGTTAAGGCTGTGGTTAACAACGCCCCTGTCAGCTGACCGCTCGGCCACTTGACTCGCCTAATCCATGGCATTTTGTGGTCCCTACCAATTGTTGGTCCACAGTAGCCTTCCATTTTAACCGTATTTGTTGGGGATGACTGGTTTCTATTGGGGATACTGACTTGTCAGAAAGAATAATGCTGATTGTTTAAAATCAAACAAATAAGTCAGTGTGATTTTTCGACGATAAGTTCAACTTTACTGAAAACAATCTGAGTCACGTTATGACGTCGGACTTTCCCTCCTCCTGCTGATGACTACCGGTAGGTATAACTGTAGTAAATATGTGGCACTATTATTACTATTGTTTATATAATAAATAATATCCTAGTTAATAATTAGTAATTACCTAACGTCTGGCATTCAAGCAATAATGTAACAACGGGCGTTTTTTTATGTATTTATTTATTATTTATTCAGGAAAACAATTACCAAACAAAGTACACGTTTATATAATATAAATAGTTTCTAGGAGGATTCAAAAGCAGTATAAAGTCATTATCATCAGCAGTGATGTGAATCTCCACCTACTATTTACTTACAAATAGGCCTAAATTTTAAATAAAGATGTTACTATTGCATACATATTAATTGAAGATTACCTAAGTAAAACTATAAACATCAGTATATGCAAAATTACAAATTTGTTTAAAATATATTTGCATGAATGAATTAATTCAATAAATAATTCCTTGCGTTAAATCAATTCTACTTTTTGTTTTTGCTGTTGAGTTTCGCATGGCTATTAGTCAGGCTTCGTCAACTATCGGAAACCAGATGAAACTATTTACCCATTAATGAATTAGTTTATAATAATAAAATAAGATCAATGATAGAACATTGACAAAGATAGTGAAAATTATTAATAGGGTTATCAGTGGCGGATTCAAGGGGCCCATCTGCCCCCCCCCCTCCTATAAATTTGTCAATATTGAAAAAAATAATGGCGATCAAAAGATAATTATACTGTATTAAAATTTGAAGTGTGAGAGTGCTATTTCCGGCCATCGGAGTTGCCTTAATCATAATTTTCTCAGTTCAAACCATGGTGGGGCTGAGGTGGTATAGTCCCTCCATCTCTGAAAGTACCCCCCGGAATCCGATAGGCCTTTTTACTGACTGTGTTGAACTAATAACCCTGAATAAGTAAAAATATAACATCAATATAATATTAGTAGTCACAGGGAGATCATATTATAGAATGATTTAGATATCGATTTGAGAACTGTGACTTCTCTCTCTAAACATATTCAAATACAAATTGTATGAGACACTAATTAAGAAAATATTACCGGTCATTCCTGATGATGACATAATTAATGTCAAAATATTGAATCCCAACACGATGGCGTGTATTTCAATACTTGGAGTATGTATTATACTTTCTTATCTGAGATTAATCAGTGGACCTTTCGATTACCGGTTACGACCATGTGTTTAAAATGCAGGGCCCCAATGGAAATCAGTTTTTAAACTGTTTGGGCTCCCCGG
Organism: Anneissia japonica; assembly: GCF_011630105.1. NCBI lineage: Eukaryota > Metazoa > Echinodermata > Crinoidea > Comatulida > Comatulidae > Anneissia > Anneissia japonica. Next base: position 539,426 of record NW_022756705.1, read on the forward strand.
GTAAATAAAAAGTAATAAATAAATAAATATTCTCCATCAAGGCATTGAACAATAAAGGACTATCATTAACTAATTCTTCGCTTAAATCATTTGATTGGCTGTCAGGCATTGTGAGCCAATGATGTTTTTATGTAACTTAAAATATGGCCTTGTTGTTTTTCAGTGGAATTCAATAATGAATTTGACCTATGATAGAATCTCGAATTGAAGCCCTTAACTTTGGATGGGCTTCTTTTCGAGGCTATTTTTGGCAAAGTAAACATATTCAAATAAAAACTGTATGAGACACTAATTAAGAAAATATTACCGGTTACGACCATGTGCTTAAAATGCAGGGCCCAATGGAAATCAGTTTTTTAACTGTTTGGGCTCCCCCGGGTAAATGAACGTAATAAATAAATAAATATTCTCCATAAAGGCATTGAACAATAAAGGACTAATTAATAACTAATTCTTTGCTTAAATCATTAAGTTGGCTATCAGGCATTGTGAGCCAATGATTATGTAACTTAAAAAATGTATTTGTTGTTTTTCAGTGGAATTCAATAATGAATTTGACATTTAATAGAATCTCGAGTTGAAGCCGGCTTGGAAATTTGTAATATAAAATTTTGCAAAAAATTAAGACGGGGCTTCAATTCAAGATGGGTTTTAGGCCATGGGCTGGAGCGGGGGGGGGGTCACCGTGACAAAATACGATAAAACCTTAAATTGAATCCCAATGGGCTTAATCATGAGAAGAAATAGGCCATGGGCTGGAGGGGGTCAAAGTGCGCACCCCCCGCCCCCACAGTTAAACTTCCTTGGTATCATTTTGTTCCTACGGGCATATAGAACGAAAAAATTTATGTTAACAAGAAAAATATAGGGATGCATTGTATGTACTCGCGTCATTTGTAATGGTCGTTAGTGTTTTATGGTCAATACTGTTTTTTTTGGGGGGGGGGAGGGGTAACATTTATGCCCATAACCTGTGAATTAAAAATCAATGTTATTTTGGTACAAATGTGTAGCATATATGTTTCTTAATCATATGCAGTTTAAATAAAATTAATCCGATAATAATTATTAACGTCACTAGAGGTCAAAAGGTCATCGACCTTTTTCTAAAATGCAAATTTTTTTCATAAAATATCAATAAACTTCATATGTCTAATTTTGGATGTATTTGATACAAATTGTGTTTTTCTTGTAGTTATTAACATATGGAATACAAAAATTGAGGTTAACAAGAAAAAAATTAAAATGCATTATGTACTATTGTCAATGTTTATGATCCGAGAAATTTGTAATCAACAACAGTTTTTGGGGTAGGGGGTAACATTTATGCTCATAACTCTTGATTTATCAATGGATTTGTATGAAGTTAGTATCAAAATTTAGCCTATAGATTGGTCAGTCATTCAAATTGAAAAAAATTTGAAACAGACAGAAATTGACGTAGCTAGATGTCAAAAGGTCATTGACCTCCACAGAAAAGTTGTAAATTTATTCCCAATTCACTCACAAACGTTTACAAATCTACAGTTGTGAGTAGATTTGATACCAATTAGTATTTTCTATTATAAATAAGCATATGGAATATAAAACAATGATATTATCAAGAAAAATATATAAATTGATTAAATGTACTACTGTCATTGTGTTATAATCTTAGAATTTGTAATCAACAATAATTTTTGGGGTAGGGGATAACATTAAATGCTCATAACTCTTGATTTACTCAATGGATATGTATGATGTTGGTATCAACATTTAGCCTATAGATTGGTCAGTCATTCAAATTTAAAGTTTTGAAATTGGCAGAAATTGACGCAACACGAGGTCAAAAGGTCATTGACCTACACAGAAAAGTTGTATGTTTATTCCCAATTGACTCACAAACGTTTACAAATCTACAGTTGTGAGTAGATTTGATACCAATTAGTATTTTCTACTATTAATAAGCATATGGAATATCAAAAATGATATTTAAAAAAAAATGTATAAATTGATTAAATGTATTACTGTCATTTTTTATTACTTATGTAATCAATGGCGATGTTTGGGGTAGGGGTTAACATTTAGGTTCATAACTCATGATTATTGGATAGATTTGCATGATGTTGGTATTAACATGTAGCCTGTAGATTTTCCAGCCATTCAAATTTAAAACGTGTGCAGAAATTAGATACGTCAATTTCTGCACACGTTTTAAATTTGAATGGCTGTAAAATCTACAGGCTACATGTTAATACCAACATCAGGCAAATCTATCCAATAAATCATGAGTTATGAACCTAAATGTTAACCCTTACCCCAAACATCGCCATTGATTACACAAGTAATAAAAAATGACAGTAATACATTTATTCAATTTATACATTTTTCTTGTTAATATCATTTTTGATATTCCATATGCTTATTAATAATAGAAAATACAGATTGGTATCAAATCTACTCACAACTGTAGATTTGTAAACGTTTGTGGGTGAATTGGGAATAAATATACAACTTTTCTGTGTAGGTCAATGATCTTTTGACCTCTAGTTGCGTCAATTTCTGCCAATTTCAAAACTTCAAAAAAAATGAATGACTGACCAATCTATAGGCTAAATGTTGATATCAACTTCATACAAATCCATTGAGTAAATCAAGAGTTATGAGCATTTAATGTTATCCCTACCCCAAAAACTGTTGTTGATTACACTGAATTCTAAGATTATAACAAAATGACAGTAGTACATTTAATCGATTTATACATTTTTTTCTTGATAATATCATTCTTTTATATTCCATATGCTTATTTATAATAGAAAATACTAATTGGTATCAAATCTACTCACAACTGTAGATTTGTAAACGTTTGTGAGTGAATTGGGAATAAATTTACAACTTTTCTGTGGAGGTCAATGACCTTTTGACCTCTAGCTACGTCAATTTCTGCCTGTTTCAAAATTTTTTCAATTTGAATGATTGACCAATCTATAGGCTAAATGTTGATACCAATATCATACAAATCCATTGACTAAATCAAGAGTTATGAGCATAAATGTTACCCCCTACCCCAAAAACTGTTGTTGATTACAAATTTCTCGGATCGAAAACATTGACAATAGTACATAATGCATTTTAATTTTTTTCTTAACCTCAATTTTTGTCAACTACAAGAAAAACACAATTTGTATCAAATACATCCAAAATTTTTTTTATGAAAAAAATTGCATTTTAGAAAAAAGTTGATGACCTTTTGACCTCTAGTGACGTTAATAATTGTCGGATTAATTTTATTTAAACTGCATATGATTAAGAAACATATATGCTACACATTGGTACCAAAATAACATTGATGGGATATTTAATTCACAGGTTATGGGCATAAATGTTACCCCTCCCCCAAAAAAATGTATTGACCAGAAAACACTAACGTTCATTACAAATGACGCGAGTACATACAATGCATCCCTATATTTTTCTTGTTAACATAAATTTTTTCGCTTTATATGCCCGTAGGAACAAAATGATACCAAGGAAGTTTAACTGTGGGGGCGGGGGGTGCGCACTTTGACCCCCTCCAGCCCATGGCCTATTTCTTCTCATAATTAAGCCCATTGGGATTCAATTTAAGGTTTTATCGTATTTTGTCAGACAGCTGTTGTTGTCATAGCTTAAGTCACATTTAACTAATATAATTAAATATGATTTAAATCACATTTTTATAAGTATAAGTGGTGCTGTGGTTCCGAACGGGATTTGAACCGGTCGGTAGATTACGGTACCGTGTATTTTTATCTCAGCAAGCTAATTATTTTGGTTTGCTTCCATTTGTCACGTATAGTATTTATCATACACCTCGCCGCAGTTAATAAAACGTACTTTTTTATATGACATAAAACAACACCTGGTAGAAATGGACCTCAAAGTCACCGACACTTTCTAAACGGTCGTATCATTTTACATCGCAAAAATATAATATTATATCTTCAATAAATTATTCGTCTTAAAAGACAGAGGTCAGTGATGGGGTGTCATAAACTAATGTCAATCCGTTAATCAATGTTCCAGAAAGACAAAATACTGCACTGTGAGTCACACTGCGACACAAAGTCTACGAGTGTTCCGACAACATTGTCGATTGTTGTTGTTTTGGGCCGGAACTAGGACATGGTGAATATAACCTTTTGCCTGCAACTGGTTATGAACTTACACACGTGCGTGAGAATGGGATGATGATGACGAGGCTGTATATTATTTTTATTATTATTATTATTATTATTATTATTATTATTATTATTATTATTATTATTATTATTATTATTATTATTATTATTATTATTATTATTATTATCATTATTATTATTATTATTATTATTATTACTTTATTACTATAATAATTTTTATTATCATGATCATCATCAACATTATTATTATTATTATTATTACTTTATTACTATTATAATTTTTATTATCATGATCATCATCAACATTATTATTATTATTATTATTATTACTTTATTACTATTATAATTTTTATTATCATGATCATCATCAACATTATTATTATTATTATTATTATTATTATTATTATCATTATTATTATTATTATTATTATTATTGTTGTTGTTGTTGTTGTTGTTGTTGTTCTCGCAGCCAAACGAAGTGCCTTCCTCTAGGCCAGATGTGTATAAGAGACAGATATATAATTTAGAAAAAATTAGGGGGGCCACTGAATTTTACATTTTAAAATGATTTCTTGGGTGGGGTGGATACAAGGATTTGCCGTCACAAAACGGCTTATTGCCCAATTTCCTTGGACACTAGACGTACACCAGCACTTCCCTCATGGACGCTGCCAGATTGTCAAAACCATTGTCGGTCCACCTAGCACCTTAACTCGTTGGGCAAGCCATTGCGTCGATACTGATCGTGTGATGGGTGTTAGATCGGTATGACTTGCAGTTGCAGGATCCACTCGCAATAAGCCACCAGTTACCGCGGTGACAACAGGAATGTTTCGATAGGTCCAACAATCCGACAGGGGTCAAAGGGACCTCCTAAAGTCTCGGTCAGGGTCCCGGAATATTTCTAGGTGAGGATCATATAGAAAAGTTTATGGTTTAGGATGGTCCAACATTGTGCTTTTCACGATATTAGGAAGTGGCAATCACAATGACTTCTGGATCGGCAAATTATTTTAGCCTAGTCGTGGCGTCGGACGACGCGTGGGAAGGGGTCGGGAAGGCTTGTCCAACGTGAGTGGGGACAATTTTAACCCTGACGACCGCCCACTGGCTCCGCTAATGATCAGTTTATTCGACAATAGGCCTATTTGTTTTTACTAATATACCAAACAATTATATTTTACTCAAGAAAACTGAAGCAATGTTACGAATCGTGGACAAATCCTCCAGGTTGATCACTGACTGGTTATGACAATCATATCATTGTTTTAAACATAGGTCTATTTATGTTCTAATTTTTAATTTCAAGTGACGTTTATTTATTTATTTATTTTACAAACATATTTTACATGGATAACATTTTCATTAAAAAAATACATTATTAAATACAGAATATAGGCCTATTATAATTTATGAAAGAACTATATATATATAAATAACGATATTTTAATAAAATCTTGCCTTGTATTTAAATGTGAATGTGTTGTAAGAGGCAGCATGTTACAAATGATCTGAGAGGTTGTTCCAAACTTTACCACCAGCCACTTGAAGTGACATGTTCATCTTAATTATATTGATTTTTGATAAAACAACATTTAGGGGTTTAGCCAATCTAGTGGTATAATTATGTCTATAATAATTAATTCAACTTGGTTTACTAGATACTGCGGAGCTAGACCATGAATACATTTATACATCATACATGATAAAGAATAATCACAGTGTTAATAACACTGTTATATTTTTAAAAGAAGAAACCGTAATTCTTTATGAACCTATTAGGCCTAAAACACAATGGACCTTGAAAGAGTTTCAATCAAACTTAACAACTGATTAATAAGAACATAGCAAGGAAGACACGCGTTTCTCACGCGCACATGTTTTTATCCAACAAACCCATGGGTTTGCGTAGTTTTTTTTACACCGTCGTTTTGTGAGACATAGTAGCAACAATATCCAGGGGAGGAGCTTAGCAGAAATATCCATCACATTAAATCACATTGTGATGATAGAATACTCTTAAAAATCAATCAGGCACGTAAAGTCATACGAAGTAAACATGCGCACTGGGGATTTGTGGGGGTGTAACCGGTACGTGCGAAACGCACATCATACAGCCGATTCGGACAATGACAGGGTCACGCAATGACAGAATTGCTTGCAAAACCAGCGAACCATCCGGACAACCAACAGGGCTTCCGTCGCACACCTTTCTCTCACGTCATTGGACAGCTTTAATGATTTTATATAAAGGGTTGTCTCACATCGAATTACTTTAAAGATTCAGTTGACGAAGAACTAGTAACACGTTGATAAACTACTGTTCATTTATATCTCGTCTACTGTCGTACTACAATTTAATAACAAGGTAGGTTCATATTGTGTTTTTCTTTTTTAATAAGTTTGACTACGTGTTCAAATGAATAACCACTTGTGTTGATTTAATCTCTGTAATCATACCTGACTTGTGAAAATGTTGATTATTATTATGATGCCTCGTTAGATATAAGTTAATTAGGATTCGTAACTTAAACATAACGTTATTCCATTCTCCTCATTTGACGTTCAACCCAGTTCAATGGCTAGATGTCACGAACGCCTTGCGTATATAAGGATATTAGATAAATCAAATAAGTTTACTTAGGTAACTAATAACAAGCATTTTATGAATTTTTGTTATTTTAAATACCTTTTGTTACCAATCTGTAATGTATTTCTTAGTCTCACGAGAGTAATGAACAACAACATTAGGCCTATCACCCATTGATACCTATACATGCATCATTTCCGGCCCTTTCAAAGTCCGATATTGAATTCATGTTCAATAGGCATATATGTTATCTGAAACATGAACAGTCCTCACGAGGAAAGCGATCTTTTTTTGGAATCGATTCCTGAACTGGAGAACACTATTAAAATAAGTAGGCCTACTGATCTTAAAATCGCATATTGGAATATATTTCATGGGATCAGATGGCTAAATCTACGAATTTTTAAATGGTGGCAACCTACATTGCTTTTTTTAACAAACACACAGAGGCGTCGCGTTAATAGGGAAGAGGGTATCATTCAATTTAACATAACGTTATCAGCAGCGGCGTACGGTGGTGAAGCCATGGTGGGATTTTCCAAGGGTGTAAGTACCACCAGAGCCAAACGAAGTGCCTTCCTCTAGGCCCTACGGTTGATAGTGATGCTGTTTCGTCCTCGGTGGGCATGGCCCCATTCTTGCCATTCATATTAATCTGCACGAATCATTGTCTTCTTGCCTTCGATGGTCAAGCTGTATTGACCTAGCCTAATGGATATTGGCGCACAGCAATACTAATGTTCATTAGTTTGATCATCTTATCTTTCGCCTTTTACCCAAAATTATACGCTGTGTGTGATTTCCACCCTACCCAACTTCACTCCACACACATCTGCATCAATCGGTCTATTTACGAATATAGTAGACCGATTGAAATGAAATTTTCTCGTTTAAGACAGCAAGTTAACTGATAGGCCTATATTTAATTGCAATTTCATTATAAATATTTTGTTATTAGGCCTATTATCATCATATCATTATATTATTGTTTTTCATAATGTCTCATTATTTTGAAATTCGTTATTGATCGAATTTTTAATAAATTATTTTGTTTTAATTTTTTTTAAATTTATATGCCTAATAGCTTTATTAGGCTATTTGTAATATTTTGTAATATTGTTTATTGGCATTTTTATTATTAATATTATTTTGTGATTGTTATTAAATGCCTTTTGTAATAATCCTTCAAAGCAGTGTATTAACTTTATCAAGCATGTTCACAACAAATTAATTTTCTTTTTTTAATGTGATTATGTAACATAAATAGTTAAATATTAAGTGTAATAGGTCTATACAAAATAGTATCCAAAATAAATCACAGAACAATATAACTTCATTTAAATCATTCCGAACTTTCAATCTCTGTTTAATTCTAGTTTTATTATAAGTGTACCACTTTATTTCTCCACTTCACTATTAACGATTTCTAACGAGTGGACCTTCCTGTTTTCCATATACTATACATCATCTAAACAGGATGCTGAGACAAAATTGTTTACGAATTTACCCGTCTCCCCCGATCCTAGACAGGCGCGTGGAAAGTCAAACGTTTACAAATATTGTCGAAATAAGAGTGTTTTCCTCCCCCGTGTAAATTAATATAGAAAGGTCCAAGGTGTTGATCAAATCTATTACACATTAGCGAATTTACGATAACGCACATTTATCGAATCCCTGATTAATCTGATTACCAAATTGTAATTCTCAACACCTTGAGAATGTTTATGATCCCCGATATTACACGCATGAAATACCATTAATTCGCGGAAGTTCCGAAAGTATATGCATTGACGTATGTTTTGGGTGAGGGGAGGGCTAATGAGTTGGAGGCGCGAAGGTCGAGGCGAGGAGGTGATTTATTTTTCTACTTGGGGTAGTTTTTGCTAAACAAATTTCCAGTAGGGGGCGCCTGGAGGGCGCTCGTATACACGTAACGTGCCAGAATCTATGAAGCCTGAGCACATTCGACCAGATGTTCATATATACATATATACCTGTCTCTTATACACATCTAAATGTTATGTTATTTAATTATTACTTGCATGGAAGGGATGAGCTAAGAACTCCCTCAAACGTCTGATGACTACCATATTGAATATCAAATTTAATTATGAAAATTACAACTGACGGTTAAATGTGTGACGTCATAGTCAGAGAGCTATTGTAATTAAATTGATTTTGTTAATTTAGAAACATTTTGTACTATTGTGTACGGTAACATTATGCAAAGGACAGGCCTATGTACAGTAGTTGCAAAAGTCTTGTTGACACACACCGATCCTTCATTAATTAATACATTATTGCGATACTGTCCGGTCGGTAAGGCCTTCCGCCTTACCTATTGGACTGTGCCAGGTTAAATTCTCAAAGGAGTGTCTAAAATGTGCTTTCCTTCTCACAAATATTATTGCCATGGTGATATACTACAGGGTGGTTTATATACGTTGTTGCTTAGATTATGTTTGTTGTAATTATTATTATCCTTTTTGCCTGTTTTTAGCGGGTATCTATTTCAGGCATCCCCGTGAGTTGAGAATGTGTTATTGTTGTGATTATTCAGATAGGAAAGCAGAACAAATATTATGATAATCGTTGAGATAAATTAGTTGGCACTGTATATAAAATGATATATTTATAATTCATTGATCAATTTTAATTGGACTGATCAATAAATTAATCAATCAGTCAATAATAAATCAATCGAATAATCAATGAATCAGACGATCAATCAAAAAAGAAATAAAAAGAAATTAATAAATTAATTGGGCTGATCAATTAATTAATTAATTAATCAGTAAAAATAAATAAATGTTTAATCAATCAATCAGACGATCAATCAATTTAGAAATTAATCACTTATTGATCAAGCATTACTGAAAAAAAAGAAGAAGCTTTAACAAAATAACAGTTCATCGAACTTCAAAATCGCTGACCGTCTCCCTACATCCTGGATGGGCTGCAGATTCTACAATTAAAACTTCCTTTCTAAAGAACATCAAAGATCAATATAAATTCGCATCATATTGTTATGAAACCCATTTGTAATCATGATTATTTTGTATTGTTTAATATTCATAGTGTTGTGTTTTCACATCCTGTTTGCAGATGCTGTTTAAGCGGCTACTCGTGTGCTTCTTTGTCCTATTTACTCAGTGCATTCCAGAAATACATTCAGCCCACATTTCAGGTAGGTCCTACCTAATCAGTAAACAATAAACTTATATTATTATTTGGGTACTCCTATTAAACCTTATACATCATATTATGTATCAGTGACTATTGTGATATTATATACAAAGCAATGCGGATGTCGTAATTATTGATCCTGTAAGACTATATCTCTTCATTGATTTGCGGAGATTGAGATTTTTTTTTGTCCTGTCCTAAATGATTCCTTAGTCCGTGCCTCTAATATAAATTCAGTGACTCTGCTAACTGAGCTATTAGAAAAAAAATTATATATACTCCCACGACTTTATGAATTCTCATATCGTTTACATTATTCTTTAATAGGGCGCCTACAGAGAGTTAATGTGGTAGAACTTGTAGTCACATAAAGTTGGACTTCATATTAATATTGATCTTAGGCCTAAAATATTGTCATTATTATTATTACTATTATTATTGTTATCGAGATTAATTTGATTTTAATTTTTTTCAATTCGTATTATCTATGATTGAAGGTAATTAATAATTGTATTTACCTTATAGAAACTATGGTTTTACGACTGAAACACAAAGAGAGAAACCAAAAATCGTCGGTAAGTCGTACGTCATAGACTCATGATATTTTTAACCTGACTTAACGAACGAACAAATGTGAATGACTAAATGAATGAATGCCCGATTGTATGAACACACATTTTTGATATTATTTTAATAGGTAATTGTCAGGGAACATTTAGATGAGCCTCTGATGGACATAGACCTATCTGCATATAGCTATGACGTCACTAGTTTACCTACAGAGCGAGAATCAACGAGGTCTAAAAGAAGAACACCGGTAGAGATTGGAGAAAGTACTATGAATAGAAAGGTAATCTTATTTATAGATCGATTGAATTTGATAGGCCTAATTGTTAGGGTTACTATTAAAATAGCATGAAATCTTACTTTGAGCGATTATGATTGAAAAGGACGTTTTTTTGCCTGATTTTCTCAAGATAATGTGGTTCCATTACCTTTATAAACAATGTCAATTTCTGTGTGTATAGTAAGTTATAATTAAATGACCTTGTGTTGAAATTATTTACGTCATTAATGTATGTTTGATTAATGATTTTATTCTAATTGAGAAGACAAATAGGTGGTGAGTTGGGACGCGTTATTGCGTGAGAGCGTTGGCTCTGATTTTTTGAGATAACAAGTTTTTAGTTCAACGACTAATTTTAAAAGAAATGTCATAAATTATACCAGTTATTATTAAAGTAGCAGGACTAATGTGTTTATATATGCTTAGCTAGTTAAATTAATTAATACACACCGCTTGAATCATTATAACTAATATATCGTTAGACCAGTATTTGGGCACTGAAATTGCCATAGTAAAGAAAAATCAAAGCTGGAATGATATCTTATATCGGCTCTGCCCCCTTGACCCCGCCAGGTGTTCTTAAATACCCAAGTGGGTCCATTTTGCACACCACCACATCCTACTCACCCCTCGGGCAATCCTAGATACGGCTCTGTACAAGCACCTTAACCCATCACTCGCATGGGTATTCCTATCTGTAGATTCATGATATATTTATATTCAGTGGCGTATCTAGGGGCGGGGGGGCGCAGGCCCCTCCAAAAATTACTCGTACCCCACCCCCAGTCGCCCCCCCAAAAAAAATCACTGTCATGTAGGCCTAGTTAAAAACCACCTTAAGATCACCTTATTTTCCGAATTAGCGCCCCTCAACTGATGTGTATAAGAGACAGTATATAGTGCAATGAAACGTCTGTCTTAATTTTATTTTGATACAAGATCTCGCATTTATAAAGAAATGTACAGGCTCGATAAGGTTTTATTTAGACAAGTGAAGAAACATTGTGCTGAATGGCTTTACAAGATACCGGTACAGTATCTAAAAAATCTACAATTTTTATCTTTAGTACGAACCGAATGGAACATAAACGCTTGCGAGGAGAGACGAGCCCCTGGGTTGATTGATGATAAATCCTACCCACTTTGCACGATATGCACGGCGAAAACAACGTTTCCCGAAGGAACTTACCCCAGGGAAATACACGAGACGATTTGTCTTCCGTCGGGAAATGAAGTTGTTAGGGACGATACCACGGAAACGTGTCTTAGAGGTAGGTGCGCCAATTTGTGCTGGCTAGCTATAATATTTAAAAAGACATTTTTTATTCTCATGTAGAAAATCGTGGTCTTAATCAAAAACGATTTAGGCTGCAAAATTCTTTTCATAAGCTAGAATTTCTGCGTACAGGACACGCAAAAAGATTAAAAAACGCGTTCTTTACAGAAGAAATTATCTTTTAAATTATAGGAGTTTAAAAATACCTCTCCCAAAATGTGATTTAATTATTGTTTAAAAATAACAGATACGGTATGCGTTGACAGTACGACGCTTACCATGCTATTGGTAACTGGTCCATTTATGTGTAGACATTCAGATTGTTGTTTAATCGCATATCAAATATTCATACATCAATATTGGATTTTTAAGAATTTTGGATTTTAATATAACCGTTAATTGACCTCTAAATTCCACATTATAGTGCCATCTTCTCATTCTTTACTAATAATAGCATACAATTACGCCATCGCGACACTATGGAGTTAATGCTCCCAGGTTTATTTTCCATTACGATGATCGGACAACTATTCTTTGGGAGATTGTCATTGTCTTTTCAGATTTTGTAGCCGGATTTGAACAGATTATTGAAATGTACATTATGGATTTGGCGTTTTGACGAAATGATGTAATGGGATATAACTTAATAGAATGACTTTGTTTATTAAATTTTATGATTTGTTTCAGGTCAGGGCCAGTGTAGACAGAGATCTAAACGCATTGAGTTACGACGACTAAAAGTTGAATCACCCACTACTACGCATGTGTACGAGTCACAGATCAAACAAGATGAATGGGAATACGAATGGTATGAGTGGCGCTATTCGTGCGACTGTGATGTCACGCCGGGAACCATGATGCATAGTTTTGTGCGGTGAAAGTCTATACCTCCTGGCCAATCATCGCTGTCTATTGTCTGTATGTTACTTGTTAGCAGGGTTACGTACAATGAATTTTTATTTATTAAACATAATATTTAGGCAGGATAACATATACACAGACGAGATGGTACAGCTGTTTTACAATATAATATGATCCTGCGAATAGACCATCATAACATTTAATGGGGGTCTAAGGAAGAGGTGAATCAATTTTGGCATGAAAAGATCAAATAAAAAAGTCGAAGTCACATGAATTTGAAAAAATTTTTGAAACTTATCTCTCAAGCATGAAAGAATAATGAAATCACCCATAAACTCCTTACGTGTATTAAGTCGGTTTTCATGGACAAGTGGACGTCACTCTTTCTATTAGTGTGTTGATCCAAAACATGTAGGCCTATAGAGAAACAGGTAGGGCCTAATCCGTATTCTTTTCTAAAACAATTTTGATATCAAAATTCGATTCTTGCAGTTTGTGCTTTTCCAAAATGAATGCTGTAAATATTTGGAATTCCTACTTTAAAACCGTACTGAAGACATTTTTTTCAACCAGGGAATTCGAAATTCTGTTTAATATTTAAAACTCACAAAAAATAAAAACATTTTTTTTTAATTAGGCCTATAATGACCAAAACATGTGACGACAATTTATTGGACAACAACTATATACACACACACACACATACATACATACATACATATGTATATATAATAATATATACGGTATAGGCCTATATATATATATCATAATGAGTAAGTAGACGCAGGATGTGTATATTTTATAGGCCTATTTATATAAATTTTATAATAAAATTAAAGCTTTTGAAATATTTTATTACCATAAATTAACAAATCATAAACCATGTATAATTTATTACATGTGTGTGTACATTTGTAACTTCAACCTAGGCAACAGTGGTAAAAAGATACAACATATGGAATGCATGCACGGATTCATGTTCACCAAATCCAGTACCGTTTCGAACACTATATAATCGTGCGGGAATTTAGTTTTAACCATGCTACAATAAAATAATATTGATACCGACAGGCTGTCATTATCATCAAAGATAACGCAAGTCTGAATGTAAATCTATCTCAAAAAGAAACCCATATTATCTTGATTAGAAGCCCATGGACTTCTTTTCGGGATTACTTTTGCAAACTAAAGAGGGGCTTCTTTTTGAGATGAGCTTTTTTTCGAGATTCTATTTGAAGTTTTAGGGTATTGCAAAATGAACAGGTATAAACTTTATACTCCTTTAACCTTTTAAATCATTTTGCTTATATTTATTGTCAAAAATTCTTATATATTTATCTAACTTAATAGTATTTATATTTATAAATAATTTGTATGTAAGATAATAACTTTTGATCAATTTTTTGTGTCTATAACTCTATATTTAGAAAATGGTACAATCCATATAGAATGGTTTTCAACGTAGAAAAGAGAAAAAATAATATTTTGTATATAATGGCATTATCTATCCTATCTTTTTTTGTTTCATAATGTTTAATGAATAAGGGCTAATCATGCCATGCCTGTTGAAAATTCAAACATCTTGAGCTTAACATTACGATTGGCTCCGCTTCTCGTAGCTTTATATAAAATATAAAGCCTATACTGATATATCACAAAGAAGGTATAAATTAAGTTTGCTGCATAGCACCGTAAACACAATATCATAATATATTTAAATAGATAAATAATAACATATATATATAGGCTTATAT
>NW_022756705.1:554413-556883 GCF_011630105.1 Anneissia japonica
TATATATATATATATATAATTAATTGAGAATACGGTATCAACGACGGTATTATTTTAAACGACGAAATAGAAAATATCTGTGCAATATTTGTGTAAAAATGTTTATGAAAATTTTATTTAATGATAAGCAGGATTTAAACATGAAAAAAAATAATTATGCTGAATATCTTAAAGTGATTACACGATTACAGTAGCACTGGAGGTTGTTAATAGAATTTATTTTTCTTGAATTTCCTTGATTGAACGCACGGTGAAACCTCCACAATAGTGTTGCTTTCCTTAGCTGGTGCGACAGTCAATATTATGTTCATCTGATGGCCACGCATCATGCAACAAAAAAGGGTCGGTGAATTGTTCTTATGTAGTTTTCAATGGACAAAACGTTCGAAATATCATTCCAGCGTTTTTCAATAGATTGTGTTAATAATGGAAATACAGATTACAAAAAATGCAAGCAGGGTATTTGTGTATAAGATTTAAAGATAATGTGTAAATAGACAGAGTGTCTGTAAGCTGGGGCCGATTGTTCTATCTTAATGTATACTTACATGAAGACGAAACTTTAAGAAAGTTTATTATTACATCGATTAGTATGTCTGAATGTCTGAGAATTAAATAAGTTCATTTAAGGAAATGAATATTGATATTAACTGCGGTTTTGTTAGATAAATTTGATAAGTTTTAATATCCGACCGATAGATCTAAATCTGTCGCGGAGCACTGGAGTAGTTGTTAACATCGAAATAATTGTTCGTGGCCATTATAGTGAGGATAATTTAAAAAAATGGACCGGTTTGCTAGAATTTTAACATAAAACTCAATTAAAATAATTTTCATAAACAAGTTTCTGTCATCTGTCATAAGGTCTTCTTTTCGTTGATATCAGTAGCATTTCATGTCAAATTGTTATCAAATCAATATATAATATGCTTACAATTTTGGTAATTCCAATAAATCGAAGTCAATGGATTTATAAATTTGCTATCGGTTGATTTTCTGTCGATTTACAATCAGGCGGGGGGGGACTTGATTTCCTGCTCCACAACAAGACATCTATTCAAAGCCTTAACGAAGAAAGCCTATCTAAAGTGACCTAGATTGGCACGAGACAGGGCTAACATCGGCTTTAAATATAGGAAGATTTAATTGTGTTAAAGAGAGTATACAATGCACACGGTGTTTACGAAAATTCCATGTTAGGTTCTAGGCTCTAATCTAGCCTAGACTAGGTTTATTAATTTTAGTATCTTATCAATTATAAATGCAATATGATAATAATAATATTTGTATCCCTTGGCAAAAGGCGCGGTACAAATTCCTAGGCTGCCTATTATTATTATTATTATTATTATTATTATTATTATTATTATTATTATTATTATTATTATTATTATTATTATTGTTATTATTATTATTATTATTATTATATCAATATATACTATATGTTTAGAATTTCGTTAATTAAAATAAATCAAAATCAATGGATTTATACATTTCGCAAAAAGGCAAAATAGAACTCGTTTCTGCTGGAAGTCGTATAGGGTACATTGCGCATGAATCAAGCTCCATTGTGCGCACGAGCCAATCAAATCAAACCATATCCATGAAAAAATCATTATATCAGTTCCAGGAAAATGTTCCCTTATAAGGTCGAGAAATATCTCTTATCTAAATATAATTAAATCAAATCAAATTAACAGATGGCGTAAAGTTAAAAGAAGTCATGGTTAATCATGAGATTTAAAAGTCGAGTGGCCAAGCAGCACTCAGTGCCGTTTCTAGGGGTCTTTAAAATTAATGGGGGTAATGATGGGGGACTGTCTCTTATACACATCTAGATGTGTATAAGAGACAGACACAACATAGATCTGNNTTCCTTCCTTTTTTTTTTTTTGTTTTTTCCAAAAAACAAATTTTTCCCAGATTTTTTTTTTTTGGGGGAAAGGGGGGGGGGGGGGGGGGGGGGCCCCCCCCCCCCGCTCACCCCTAGATACGCCACTTGCAGTACTGGTTTGCTAACTACATTCTAGTTACATGGTTGTAGAAAGTGTAGACAATATTATTTATTTCTTATTCCCTTAAGGAAATGATGGGAAAATTGATATCAATGATGATGACACACCGATTTCAAACGTTTAAAAACCTGTTAAGTTTAAAAAGACATCTACCGTAAAATGGTTCCTTTATCCGTCTATCAACAATGGATTTCTACAAATAGTATTTAGTTACCCGAAAAGATTTGAAATTAATGACATGTAAATTATGACTTATCTATAAATGAGACTTACGTTCCTTTGAGACTCAACCGGAAACAGGACCTTCGATTTGTTGAACTAATCGTACATGGTGACCGGATTTTACTGAATAAACCCTATGGTGTTATCATGAATTGAATGAGATGCATGAAGTGAAAGCGATGTGTACGTTAAAGAGGGGGAGAAAGTAGAAGGCGATTGGTGGGGGGGGGGGG
>NW_022756705.1:557938-570009 GCF_011630105.1 Anneissia japonica
AACAAATGGATTGCAAAAGATGGAAAGAGGATTGACCTCTGGTATAGTTTCCAAACAACTGGTGATTATGGTGATGAACTACGAAGACGACGACGACAATGGCGATGATATAATGTGGATGATGATTTGGCGATGAAAGACTATACGACAATGAGGACGGAACCTGATAACGACACTTATTTGAGACTAAAACAGTCTTACTCTTTTCTCTAATAATGGATGCATCAAATAACCAGGTGGTGGCTTAAAAGTTATGTATTTTTTATAGCGTACACACTTGAAGATTGATACCCATAAATAAATAAATAAAAATAATGTTGATAATAATTAAATAGATAATTCCAAAATTAAATATAATGCATATACTGTAGTAAGTTATACAGTATTATTATGCCAGACGGTAGGTCTACAAGAAATTTTGGTTTTAGTTTAGTAGGCCTAGGCCTATCTTGTATCTGTTATATATGAGATAATAGGACTAATAATAATAATAATAATAATAATAATAATAATAATAATAATAATAATAATAATAATAATAATAATATAATAATAATAATAATAATAATGACAATTTTAAATATAGAAATTTAAATAGAGCCTTTTGCCAAAGGATACAAGGCGCTTATATACTTGTTATTCTCCCTTAAGGGTCCCTTGTCTGTGCTATCCGTTAACTGGTGCCTTGAACAGCTCTCGTCGTCCACCACATGGGCTGTTTGTACCAGTATATACTGGTGTACTGGGTTCTTTAAGTAGCACACACGAGCAAATATAATGGCTAGGCTGCTTGCCCCTCTGCTAATCGCTCAGCCAATCGAATCACCGTCTTTTATGTAAATGCAAACTTTTAAAAAGGAAAACATATCGTCGCATTCACACAAAAAAAAAAAAAAAAAAAAAAAAAAAAATCATAATTGCATACCAATTGCAGAGAGATAGAGAGAGAGAGAGAGAGAAAGGGAAGAAGAGAGAAGAATAAAAAAAATAAAACAAAACACCTCCGACGGGACTCGAACCCGCAATCCCCGGCTTAGGAGGCCGATGCCTTATCCATTAGGCCACGGAGGCTACCCAGAAATCCTCTTGAATTACACTTACAATTTCATTACATACACTTTGGCTTCAAAATATGTTTAATTTATTTCATATTTTGTATTTTAAAAGTTCTGATTATTTGTGAATGTTTTAAAGATATTTATAATTTCTTTGAATTTTTTATTGATGATAAATTTAGCAGTTTACAAATTAATATTATTTACTTGCTATCAATTTATGATACAAACGCTTTGAATGAGGCTAACTTTTTCAAAATGGTGGTGTTGTTACGGTTTTGGTAGCAGAAAAGCATTTGTTAATTTTCTGATATAGCAACAACCACAATCATGGGACGAAGTCGAAGCCGATCTCGTTCACCGCTTGGAAGAAGAGGTAGGCCTTTGTAGGTTAGCCTACAATATAGGGACCTAGCTAGGTTAGGCTAGGCCCCCGCCCAACCCAGCAGGGCAAGCGCTAGCTAGGCCTACTACTAGGCATAGGCCGCCTACCGGGAATTCCCGCCTAACTAGTAGTTAGGTAGGGTAGGCTAGTCTAGGCCTAGCATCTGAAGAGTCTAACCATAACTTCAGTCTCGCTATGTTATTGTTAATGTTAGGGTTAGGGTAGAGTACTAAAGTGCATTATTAGCGCTGCCAACCTGGAGGTAGGCTAACCTTAGATAGGCCGATGTTCGATCATTTCGGCCGTTGTTTATTTTATTAAAAAACATGATGATGAAACGCTAGCTAGGTACTAGGGATTATGACCGGTTGAGCCGCCGACAAGTTGAGCCGCTGGTCATTTCTATGAAACGCCAACCCAAGCGCGTCTCTCAGTGAATGTAGTGCGTTAATTGCGGCGTATTTCAATTAACTTTCGTTATTTGTACTATTTTGTTAAATACTTTTGGGGAGTATTTCAAATTAATTTACTCGTTTTACTGTTTTATTAAATATTTTTGGGGCGTATTTCAATATATTTACTTGTTCTTGGTACTGTTGTTTGGGATGTATTTCAGTTTATTTACTCAATTATTTCAATTTATTTAATACTCGGTTTTTGCACTGATTTATTAAATATTTTTGGGGTGTATTTCAATTTATTTACTCGTTCTTTCTATTGTTTTAATTTAAATTTTGTGAGTATTTGCTCAGTCGGCTTGCCAGATAGTAAAAAACAAAAACTCCATACATTCTTATCATTTATTATATATAAGTTT
Organism: Anneissia japonica; assembly: GCF_011630105.1. Lineage (NCBI taxonomy): Eukaryota > Metazoa > Echinodermata > Crinoidea > Comatulida > Comatulidae > Anneissia > Anneissia japonica. The sequence continues at coordinate 560,196 of NW_022756705.1, forward strand.
AACAAATGGTACAAAAATAAAAATATTACAAAACCATAGTAAATACTGTATAATAACATAGGACTAACACATTTAAATTTATTGTTTATAGTCATCTGTCTATTTAAAATCAAATTGGTTTTACTAATTTTACTTATTACTGTTTTATTAATGCTCTATTAATTATTTTTGTTTTATCTTCCATGGTTAATATGCTGAGTATTTGATCAGTCGGCTTGCCGATGTAATTATGTTATTGTTTTATAAACACTTTTGATTCAAATTTTCAATTACAAAACTTATACACTTTTGAAAATATGTTAAAACGGAAACCAAACGTAAATAAACAAAATAAAAATAATCAAGTTATTACATTTTTAATACGATTTTGCAAAATAATCAAAATTCTAATTTTCAATTACACAACTTATACATCACGAACGGCAATACGAGCAAATCAACGACTGACAAGACTGTGGGATGAATATGTAGCTGGTATCCGAGGGGTTCATTCACTGATGACATCGGCAAGCCGACTGATCAAATACTCAGCAAATTAACCATGGAAGATAAAACAAAAATAATTAATAGAGCATTAATAAAACAGTAATTAAGTAAAATTAGTATTACTATGGTTTTGTAAATTATATATTTTTATTTTTGTACTATTTGTTAAACATATACAGTATATAATAAATAATTTAATTAAATAATTTAACAAAATAGTACAAATAACAAATTAACCAATTTTGAGAGACGCGCTTGGCGTTTCATAGAAATGACCGGCAGCTCAACTTGTCGGCGGCTCAACTGGTCATATGCCGGCACTAGGATAGGCCTAGTCCTAGGGCAGGCCTAACCTAGCTAGGGTGAAGGAATCACCGGGTGAAGTAGGAATACTGCCCTACTAGGCTATTTTGGTATAGCTAGCATATGCCCTAAAAACTTGGCCATAGGCCTAGCCTAAGCCCTACTAGGGCCTATAATTTATTAATATTATAATTAGGGAATGATTCATGCCTTATTTATTAGGTAGTGTAGGTACTGTAGTGTAGTCTAGATGTAGGCCTATGCCTAGCTGAGTGCCTACTGTAGTCACAGATGGTCACTGTAATTTAATTGTGTAATTATCTATTAATAAAATAGTATATAAGAAAGTATAATACATACTCCAAGTATTGAAATACACGCCATCGTGTTGGGATTCAATATTTCGACATTAATTATGTCATCATTGCTGACACGATGGCGTGTATTTCAATACTTGGAGTATGTATTATACTTTCTTATCTGAGATTAATCAGTGGACCTTTCGGTTTTTTTTTAAATAGTATATAATATCTATAGCCCTTCTAGGGCTACTATTATAATAATGCCTAAATAGGCCTACTAGTAGTAGGCCTAGAGTATTAATGTGGTAACTAATCAATTGGTGTAAAAGAAGTTTGAAGAAAAGTGATTTTATTTCATTTCACTTTTTACTTTATTCCACTTTTGTCACTACTATGTGATGAGACCATATAAAGCAAAGCTTGTATTGAATTTGAATTGTATGTTCAAAATTAAAATATAAACTTTTAACTCAACTTCTAATATAAATAAATATATAATTATTAATAGGCAGCAAAGAGTATAATAATTGGAATAGTTTGACAATTTGTTATATCATAAATCCTTGATTTTTATTAGTAATCACGTCTTATTTATGTTGTGGTAATGTAATGATTGTACATTACTAAATATGAATGCTTTGACGTTTATTAATAAATTGGAAAAAAAATGATATTTATTGTGTTTCTTGTTGTTGTAGTTGATGGACTTCCCGCTTGATAAGAAAACATTATATTTAGTGTAATGTAATGTTTTACAGGCAGAAACATGTATGTAGTCCATACAGTGCGTGTAAATTCTAATTCTGGCTTATGTTTTTTGCAGCTAGGAGACGGTCCACATCTAGGGAAAGGCAATCTCACAGAAGAAGAAAAGGTAATTCTTGTGGCTAGGCATACAGTATTTACACATGCTTTGTGTGATATAGGCGTGTACATACCTTTTGTTGCCCAACGGACAGCCTACCGTTTGGCGAATCCATTTCTATTCTGTGCGGACACATAGGGAATCTATGCTGTCTGCTAAGTTCATTTGATTTATTTCACCATCCAAATATGTTTGAATACACACAAAAAGACAGTACCATTGTCCGTGACATGATAAACAAAAAGCAAACTTAATTGCTGTTAACAGTTTTTTCTTATGACAATAAGGGTAAATTGTGCTTGCCATCTAAGTGGTTTGTTGATGAAAACGATACTTGGCACATGTTTCATTGCAATTGCGGACTTTATGAAATCACCTTAGCTGATTAAGACCTGACTAGGTTAAAACAGTAAAATGAACCACTGTGCACCTGGCATCACCTATTTTTAAAGAGCAATAGGTGACATAGACTTGCAAGTTGATTCAGTCAAACATCAGTGTCAGTCGTTTAGGCCAGTTTATGTGCCATCTGCATCTCAGTGGTTATCGAATGTCAAGGGTGCGCATTATAATGATAATAATAATAATAATAAAAATAAAAACAATAGTAATATAATAATAATAAATAATATTTGTGTAGCGCTCATATATATTTTAAATAAATGCTCAATTCATGGTCCAGTTTATGCACAGTCACATGTGCACGGTTGCAGTTTGCTAGAAGTGATGAGTACAGTTGTAGGCCTAAATAAATGAGTACCTACAGTATCGACGGATTAAAATCCAAGTTCATCCCAGGGAGTGACAAATTGGTGTAAGATTAAGGTTGTTAATGTTTTGTCAAAGTAAATACTACTAAAATCCGGCAAGTTTGGCTAATGTATGTAGACACAATGAAATGTAAAAATATTTTTATTTTACTGTAGATTCAACTTCCTTTGTTTTTTTTTTTTCAGATAGAAGTCGGTCAAGAAGTAGATCCCCAAAGCACTACCGACCAAGGTAAAATAAACTTCCTTTTATTTGCATACAGGTAGGTTTTATATTTAGAAATTAAACTGCAAAAGGCAGTGTAATTAATACTATTTTTATCATTCTAAATAATTTGAAATGAAATGATCAGTAAAACTTACATCAACTAGAAAAAAAGTGGAAAGGTTAGTTGGCAGTTTTAAGAAAATACACTTGAACCATCAAATTCAATATTAGAATTGCTTAATTTGTGTACTTTGGTGTTAACTTTCAAAATTGTCCTTACCTATTAACAAGTGTTTATGACATCGGAGTCTCCAAGAGGCCAATTGGAAGTTCGTAACTTATTTGATCCTTAAATTTAAGAAAAATTCTTAGGTTGACCAACATTAAATTCCAATCTTTGGGCACACAATTTATCAGTTGGTGTCAAAATATCAATTTCCAGATTTTTCTAATCCTCTTTGTTAATTACACAGAGCTATTAAACAACTAGAGTGCTGACTAGGCAACAAAGCAATGCAGAGTTGTGTATGTGTACCATATAAGATGGCTGCTGTAGGAAAGTGCCACCTTCAGGCTTACTGTAGTACAGTTGGATGCCTAAGTCGAATCCAAAATGCCATTGAAATATTGTTCGACTAATTAGATAAAATTTGACTTACAGATTTGTCATTAATGGAAAACACAATTTGGCATGTAAAATAAGATCGACTTAGAAATTATTCGACTTAGACACAGTCGACTTAGGCAAGTTTAACTGTATACATATTAGCCTGGTTCACGTTGAACTTTATCTAGATATACCCGTCTTGAAACATGATATGATAATCCCCTAATTGCGTTCAATGCCAAGTTAGAGCCAGATAAACAGCCAGCCAGTTTCAGGCCGTCGACGTCACACGGTGGAAAGGCTTGTTTAATAAAACGTCTACTGTATTTTACGAACCTCTATTAACAAGGGGTGTTCGTTAAAAAAACTGCCAAATTCGTAAACTACTGTATGTAGATCAGGTGTCAGTTTCCACTACCAGCCTAGCCGACCAGTACGAACCAACCGACAGTGCAGCAGCATGTTCTATCGCAATCTAAGTAGTAGTAGATTCTCTAGGCCCTAGCTAAATTTACTTTCAATAAAAAACGAATTATTTTAACAAAATATTGTTTTAATTCTCGTTAAAACGTCTGTATACTTTATGGACCTTTCTGTCCTGTTTTGTAGTTTTTAGATCGCTCAATTGTGTTGTTTACATGCACTTCGCGAAAATGTAGCTTCGCGGTGTCAAATAAGTTGCTGACTTCAACACACTTTTTTATTTCGTCATCGTAAACATGTGAGCTCATTTTAACGACTGATGTTGGTGGTAGTTCGTTGAAACTGAATTAATAGTGACTATTATAGTGGAAATGGAAAAGATAGAATTGTCAATAAATAAATAAATACAACAAATCTGATTTTTTTATTAAGAATAATATACATTATCACTTTGGAAAATGTACGCAATCGGACTTTTTGACGTTACTACTTGGTGGATGATGCAAAGGGCAAAGGTCATTTGTAATACGACTATTCGTAAAAAGGACGTTAGCTGGGTTTTTACCCATAATATTACAAGTAATTTCTGAAAAGCAGACTAATGAGACTACTATGCTGCTGTTGTTAGCATTGTTGGAGTACGTTGTTGCCAGCCAGAAGATGATAATGGTGGTACAGCACAACAACGCTGGCTGATGCCTACGTTATGTAATCGTGTCCTTGTAATCTGAGCCGACTTTACCGTTAAGCAAGTTAATTTACTGTTATTCTAGTGAAGTTAGGTCACTTAACTTTAAGTGACTTAAGCCTTTATCTAGCTATAATTGAGTGGTTCACGTCAAACTTTCAACTAGTATCTATCTATATCTAGATAAAAGTTCGACGTGAACCAGGCTACCATAACCATAAATAAGCCCTCTGACTAACTATTATTTCAGTAATCATTGTTATTAATAATATTAATAAATTATTTAACTATCTTAGCCAAAAAGAGGCCAAGTGGAGTATCTGATTAAAAAATAAAGTGCAGAGGAATGAAAATCGAAATCGTGTACACCGCAACGCTGAAGTTTCAACATAGTATTCAAAATTTTAGTGGTTAAATAATATTTCAGTTGCATTGTTAGTATGTTATGCTATATTTTGCCCATGAAATTGAATGATAAATTATTTAAAACCTCAATGTTGTGTCCTAAACAAGTAACTTTTAAATTGTTTTTTTTTTTTCAGGTCAATATCACCAAGAAGAAGAAGGTAATACTGTGTTTAAGAAATTGATATATTTTCATTATTCTCTTAGGCCTAAAAAAAACCGGAAATCAAAAGGTCTTAATTAAACTCAATACTAAATAGCTTATGATCCAGAAACCACTCTCTAATAGACTACCTAGAATCATTGATCATAGGCTTTCCTACATACGAACAATTCATGAACAAGTCCAACAAATGCTGAGGCATACAAACAAAACTCCTAGGGCTAAAATCAGCTTTTTTGGCATAGAAAACCACAAAATTAAATCCTAGGCCTAATAGCTTACTGCTGATCTATTTGAATCTCCTATATTGGATTTTTGTGTCTTGTTTTTTCATAAAGATGTTTACAGTAGTGCAGGAGAGCCACTTGATAGTGCATGCACTTTTGGCAATCCTCAGGTAATGAACACCTTGCATGTTGTAGATTTTGTATTATTTTGGTTTTATCTGTGTATTGAATAAATGAAAGTGAAATGAAAAACCTAAACCTTACAAGTATAAACAATTTCTTCAAAGCTCTACAAATCATGACCTTAAACACAAAGCTAGGTGTATACCCTAGGTCTAATTTCACGATCATAAGCAACATAAGTTGCTTGTCCATGATAACAATAAGGCTGTATATGTTATATATTTATTTTCACACACATTTTAATGAAGTAGAAGAGGCAAAGCCAATAAAATAAACATTCATTTTTTTTCTTTGTCATATTCAGATCTCATTCACGGTCACCAACAAGGAGGAGGTACAACAGAAGCCATTCAAGGTCACGGTAAGGGCACTTATGTTATGATACATTGTAATGTACTTTTAAAGATGAAATTTTTAACATATCAATCACACAAATAAGTGGTGGCGGTGGAGGGTGGTTGTTTTTACTGATATTAAAAATCTCAGTTCTTTTCAGGGTGTGAACCAAGTGCCCCTGAGATTGGAAAGTAAATATTTTAATTACCAAGCTGCATCTTAACTACATCAATATGTTCTATTACCATGTACTAGTTTTACTATATGGACATATAATATATAACTATAATACATTGTTATTATTAGGTCACCAGCTCCAAGCAAGGAAACTAAAAACACAAGTGGTCCATCTGGACCTAAGCCTAAGGATAAGCTTGAAGGTAAGTATGTACTTAGGTACATTCACATCGAATCCGAATTGAAATTCGGACCACGTTTCCGAAGCACTAAATGCCAGTATCTAAAGGCCAACTCAGACAGCGTCTTGTGACGCATCCTGACGCAAAACATTATCGGGGAACAGTCTTAAGCCATCGTGAGAATATTTAACATGTTAATGTTCTGGACACGACTGTCTCCGATGCAGACTATTGCGTCTGTGTTTAACTCGCACAGATCTGATGCACCAATAAACCCCATCGAACTGTGTCATACAACGCTGTCTGTCTGAGTTGGCCATAACACACTGGTTTGATTTTTTGATCAGTAGGATTTGATGTGAATGCTGTGTAACTTTGTAAGTAGATCAACCACACAGTTGTTTTAGGTACTGTACAATACAAGTGGGTATTGTAGTAATATTATTTAAAAACACAATTACAACTTACATAAATGATGTTACAATGAAAAACAAAGTAATGGGCTATTTCCAAGTAATTTTCTTCTTCTAAGAAGAAGAAAAACCTTTACATAGTGCCTTTAGGATCACAGATATTCCTAGGCACTTTACATTTAAAAGACCTACTGTTCATTTTTCCAAAATTTATCAAAATAACATGAATTAACATTATACTATTCAAATGTATTATATTCATTAACTATCTTTTCAGCACCTCTAACTGAAGAAGACAGTGAAATGATGAAATTAATGGGCTTCTGTAACTTTGATACAACAAAGGTAATATCTTATTCTATGCTTGTTTAATGGACAGGGAGGCCTTCCTGATTTCCAGGACACTCCCAAGACACATAGGAGACTTAGGGCCCCTTAATGGCAATTGACTATTTGTTGGAAAAGCTTACCTTCTTTATTTCAACACAAATGTACAAAGCTTTGTCGAAGGAGCATGGGCCAGCTCAAAAATGGGCATTGTGTATAAAAAAATTTATAAATTGAAATTTTAATTGAATTTGTTTTTAAGGTTTTACATATTTTATGATGAACTATATACCTTTACTAGAGTCAGCATACAGTGTGTGGTGTTGTTCTCTACCTTACATAATATTTATATAATAATAATAATAATAATATTTTTTTATTAACAGGGCCAGCATGTACCTGGTTCTAACAATGCATCAGCTTCGACTATAAAAGTAAATAGACGATACAGGCAAGTTCTTATTAATTTTTGAAAGTTTATTTTCTCACATCTAACAGAACGTGCTTTGCTAATTATAACATTTTGTTTCATACATAACATGTTCATAAAAATTAAATACATTTTACATACATGTTTGGAGTGATGCTTATTCAAAAGCAGCAATTTTTTGAAAATAATTGATATATTTTGTTATAAAACAACTATAGAGTGTACATTACATATATTTCTTCTGAATTTTTTCTATAATTTTTATTCAACATGGTCCTGCAGTCCATAGAAGCCAAGCACCATGGTTACATCATAGTATATTGTTTAGTTTAGAAAGTAAATTATATTTTATATGATTTGTCTCCTTTTTTTCTACCAACAGGCAATATATGAACAGAAGAGGTGGCTTCAATAGACCCCTGGATTTCATTGCATGAGGTGCTGGCTACCTGTATCAGGAGTTTCTCCTGCAACTAGACTCGTTATACTGCACAACGGCCTCTGGTGGCTAATTTACAAATGGAATTTTTAAAATAAATACTGCTATGGCAATATAATAATTTTATTCCATTTATTCAATGTCAGCTACAAGTTATTGTTGGATGTTTTGTGCAAAGTCAAAGAGTATGCATTTATGCAATGAAACAAAAAACTTGAACATGCATTCTATAGAAGCAGCACGCGTTTGATAAGCAGTACGCGTTTGATGTGAACGCCTTTTTTGTTTTTGTGAAGTACCCCCTCTAGTTTGTGGTAGTAGTTTTCGAGATAGTATTGCGTTTCAATGAAACTCTGAGAGTTGGACCTCTTGCAGTTTTTCTACACTTTTTTGGCAAAGTATATAAAGGCGCCTAAAGGCCAACTCAGACAGCGTCGGCCGATGCAGCCCGACCCGATTTATCGTCGGGGACAGTCTTAAGCCGTCGTGAGAAATATTAAACACGTTTAATATTCTACTACGCGACTGCTCCTGACGCACACCATCGCGTCTGCGTTCAACTCACACAGACCCGACGCGACAACAAATCGCGTCGGGCTGCGTCGGCCGACGCTGTCTGAGTTGGCCTTAAGAAAAGGGGGAAAACAAAAGATTTGTCGAGCTGACTGTGACAAGAGCATATTTAATTTGCATTGGGAAAGATTTGCGGCAATACTTATAGCGATGCTGCTCTCAATAAAACTTGTACTGTAAATCAAAGATCTTACAATAACAAGATAGCGCAATCTTCAATTTCTGGGTGCAAATTCTGTAACAATGCAGTGTAGGGCACCCTCTCATTAAAAATTACTTTTCAACTTTAACATAAAATATCTTAAACTAAAGATAGCGCATTTTGTGATTTCTGCGTGCAAATTCTGTAAGAACCATGGTAACGACTAGGACGCTTTCTCAATAACGATTACTTTGTATGCTTTTTATTTTATTATTTATTTAGGTGCACAACACATGCGCCAAAGATTGTTAATAGAGAATATATAAGTCCTATTTTGTAGGTGACAATCCCTTTCACAAGACAAACATACACACACGATGCTTTATACAAACTAATTCTCAATAACAGGCTTAGGGAGTGGAGTTGTTTTGGTCATGAGAAAAAATCCTGCAACAATGACAGGAATTGAACCCAGGACCCTGGGATTAGAAGGTAAGCATCTTAACCACCAAGCTATTCAACTCCACTCCTTACCGTACGTCAACGCTTCTTTTTGTTACTTGTGAAATTGTAGAGAGCGCTATCTTGTTATTACAGTATAAGATCTTTATTATGAATATATTCCTAATTGAAAATGCAAGAAAATCATCATGCGATATTGAATAATCATCAATAAATGTGTAGGGTATACTGTATATGCTTATTTCCTGTTTGTATGTATGTACAGGGCTGTAGCCACTGGTACAGTTGGTCAGGTCTCAACAAGACCACAAGTTAATTGATTAGGTTTTGAATAGGCAAAAATTCTAATTCCACTTGCATGTTTAGACCCAACCTCCTCCCTCTTGACATCACTTAGTAACCTGGGATTGGGGTAGTTTGCATTATTTTCTTCTCTTTAGTATAAGATTTATAATGATTAAGAAACTAGGATGCATTTTTTTCTTCAATTGAAATTCAGTGTCAGGTCTTTGCTTTTATCCAAATTAAGTAGGTTAAACGTAGGCCAGCAGATTAGAGGCTATTTTGGGGTGGAGGTGGCAATGGAAGTACTACCGGCTAATTTTGATATTTTCTGAAAATATAGGTCTTGAGAAGTTCAGAACTCAAAATTACCCAAAATCCCTTTGGGGGAACAACTCCAAATTACGCATTCAAAATGGCC
>NW_022756705.1:574802-581476 GCF_011630105.1 Anneissia japonica
TTTTGGGTAATTTTGAGTTCTGAACTTCTCAAGACCTATATTTTCAGAAAATATCAAAATTAGCCGGTAGTACTTCCATTGCCACCTCGACGATTTTTAGAGGACTTTTTGGCCATAATCTGCTCGCCTAACAACCAACAGTGGACTTTTGCAGAAAATCAGGCTAAAGTTTCACTTATGCACTTGCCTAGGACTTAATCATTTCTTCACTAAATTGCCTAGTCAACTGACAAGAAAAAAAACCATATTTTTATCTGTATATATAGTTCTGATAGTTCTAGTATGCGACATTATTTTCTATAAATATATACTGTAAATATGTTTTTCAAGCACCTCTCTTAAATGCGTATCGATTGAAAGTGTACACAGTATTAGCAATATTATTTTTTGTTTATGGGTTTAGTCCTTAGATTTTGTCAATGTCAAAAGGCAAAGTACAAAAATGTCAACAATGCTGTGAGTAACAATCTTTATTTTGAATAAATCTGCTTGGTTTGAATTCAAAGTGTTTTTAATGTTTTGCCTCACCATAGCCCTGAACTAATATACTGTATTAGATTACTACTACAGAAAATCATTGATATTGGTTTATACAATATAAAAATAGTTATTTTTTTCCTTCCCCCTGGACCCGACGACAGGCTCAAGCCCGAGTGCTTGCAACCTGACCACTTCAATTTTCGTAGCTACGGCCCTGATGTATACATAGAAGAGCTTCGGTCCGTGTTTGAAAGTGTAGGGGGGGGGGGGGACGAATTGCAAAATAAGGTCTTGGGCCGTGGGGCAAAGCCTTGGCTGGGACCAGGGGGGCCGCATAAGGCCCAGGTGGTGGTCCATGGGTGCAAGTCCGGAAGCTCTTGCATAAGTCGTATCTAATTGATTTTAAGTACTGTAATGCAATTGACATTTACTTCTACACTACATTTTTTTTTTCAAAATACGGTGGCGCATCTAGGAATTGAGTGTAGACCACCTCATCCCCACCATGATTGGGGCTGAGGTACAAAAATTTATGATTATGACACCTCTAGTTGGCCGGAAATGGCACTCAGTCTCGGACTTAAATTTGAATATAATTTTCTTTTTTCTCTCCACTTAAATTTTTTAAAAAAAGGAGGGTGGGCCCACTAAAATGCTTATAAAAGTTTTTTTTTTTAAATTTATGCTGGTAATCATAATCATGCCCACTTATATATTTCGTGCAAACTAACCTTTATAAAAGTAATGATTTATTATCTTTATTATCTCGTATGTTAAACTACATCATGTACAACAAATCAGTTCAAAATTGGCAGTTGGTGAGGTATTCCACCAGTTGAGGGTTGTCAACCTCAGATAGTGGGCAAGGAGTTCCAATCACAACACACTCGCTAATAACATGTTCATGAGTCTGTATGTGCCCACAAGGACAAAGGTCACTTTCTGCAATGCCCCACATTTTCATATTGGATGCAAAACGTCCAGCGCCTGATCGTAGCCTGTTTATTTGCACCCAAGCCTTCCTACGAAAATGGTTGCCAGGTGGGTGGGCTGACCAGGATTCGATGTATGGCTGCAATCGCTCAGGAACAGTTGGTACTGCACTTGCCAATGCTGCTAGTCGTTCCATACGTGGGCGCAGGGGCCTCCGTGAGCGCAACCTGGATGGAGCTTCCTTGTTGTAGAGGATGTCATGGAGAAGGTGGTTTGGTTGAGCAGCTTTCTGATATAGCCGTTTACAACTGTTGTCTCGACGTTCATGAGGTGATTGAATCCCAGAGAGAAAGGGCAGGTGGCTCAGTGGGGTAGGGCGTATACATCCAGCGACAAGTCTCATTGCATCATTAAGTGGCACATCCAGCCTACTTGTGTGAGTGCTTTGTGTCCATGATGCAGAGCAGTATTCAGCCGATGCGTATACCAGGGCTATTGCCGAGGTCCTGATGGAACTGAAGGATGCACCCCAGTTTGTGCTGGCAAGGCATCTGATTAAGGCTACTCTGGCAGAGACTTTGTTCTTCAGGTGACTTTTGAAAGTGAGGCTGCGATCTAACTTGATACCGAGGTACGTAGGGGTTGGGTCAAAATTTACAATGTTGTCTTGGTCTAGTTGCACCTTAAGATGATAGTTTGCCATGTGGTTTCTGAGGTGGAATATTGATGATACAGTCTTTGTTGTAGACAATTTCAGTCTCCAGACTTTGAGATATTGGCAGATGGCATTCATATCAGAGGAGAGTTTATCTTCTATCTCTTTAACTTCTACAGCAGAGATCGTCAGGGCAACATCGTCAGCATACATATACCGTTTTGCTGAGGTGGCTGGAAAGTCAGATGTGTAAATGTTATATAGGGTAGGTGCGAGGACCGAACCCTGGGCAACTCCGTTCTTTAGCCTACTGTATATGGTCTGCTTTTCTGTCCATCACTTGTAAAGAGGACAAAGGATCTAGTGTACAGGAGTTCCATGATGAAGTCTGTCATAAGACTTGTACCCGATTCACACGTACAAAAATCTTACCAAATGTAACAAAATGTAAGCAAAAGTAACATTTTACGGCACGTGTGAAAGTACCTCCGTGTAATATCCTTGTAAAATCTCGGAGCGTCTCGGTAATCTTTTCCAGCCTCGCTGAGGCTGGTAAAGCTTCCGAGATGTAACATGGATGGATCTGCGCATGCGCAGAGATTTCAACCTGTCTCTTATACACATCTAGATGTGTATAAGAGACAGACATAGAAGAGCTGGCCCAGAAATCAATTAAGCCAATCAGCTGTTGAATGTATAGGTCTCAAGTCACTCACCCCAATGGCAATAAATCGTGCTTTATTTAGGCTAGCTAGGCTAGGTCAAGCCTAGCCTAAGCCTAGCCTAGCCTAGATGAGACCCTAGCGCCCCGCCTAGGGCCTAGGCCAGCCTACCTACAGCAATGACAGGGGCGGATCCAGAAGTTTGGTTAGGGGGGGGGGCTATAATAGGTATATGTGTAAAGTGCCTCCAAGTGCCTGCGGAGGCTAGGATTGATGTGTGTTTGTGTGTGTGTGTGTGGGTGTGTGCGTGAGTGCGTGCTTGTATACTTGTATAAAGAAATAATAATGGGTTCCAACACAGGAGTGGGTGGATTTTGAATTCCTCCAGAAGTCGAAATTTGTGAAATTCGAATATTGTTATAGTGACTGCATTAAGCTTTCAAAACAATCGGATAGTACTACGTTGAAAACAAACTGAATAAATATACTTTTATAGCTTTTATTTAGTATCTGTATATAATTGAAGAAGAAATATGTGGTAGACACCATTAAAAATAATAACTGATGCCTAGTTGTTTTTGTCAAGTGCAAGTGGATTTGAATAATTATTCATTCATTAAACAACATTTATTTCCGTAAATGTTAAACAATATTTATAGTAAATAATTAATATAACAAGAATATATGTAAATAAATTAATAATATGAAAAACGATTAACTAGGATCTTTAATGGCAGATAAACATATCTTTTCACGTAGGATACTCACAGAAACAACATAATTTAAATAAAAACATTAAAAAGGCAAATTATACGCCATGCTTAAAATATTGGAACCATGCTTCAAAAAAATATTAATGCAAATGCAAGGTTAATATTAACAGACTTAGCGTGTCACTTGCTATGCGCTAAAATAACAATTGTTATATCCACCCTTTAGAATTTTGTGCACCACCCTTAAAATTTTGAGGACATTTTCTGAAATTTCACCATTCTTTAAAAATCCTGGTGAAAGGGTTGCCATGGGGAACATAAGACAATGAAGAGGGTGAAAACAGTTCCATAATAAAAACACTGTTCCTAAAGGTAAAATTTGACAATGTTAATGAGAACCTCAGACGACAAAAGAATTCCCCTTAAAATATGTTTTAAATGTAGTAGTAGTATCCGACGGCAAGCAATCAAGAAAAAACTAAACTGGAACAACTCTCTCGACACGAAATGTTTAGTGTATCATACAAACGTACGAACTGACCACAAGCAAGACAAGACTAGACAAGAACGACTCGCTCGACACGAACATTTTAGTTTATTGTTAAGTTTATTTACAAACATTCAAATACCTCTGACCGCAAGCAATCAAGGAAAGACTAGACAAGAACAAACCCGAAAAGCGACACGAAAAGTTTAGTGTATTATACAAACGAGACCGCTACACAACGGCCTTTGCTTCGAGATTTGAGCATGAAGGCAAGGCAAAAGCAGCTTTCTTAGCTACGTTTTTTGACCGCTGATTGGTTAAAAAACGTATTTCATTTTTATTTTATCACTAAACGACAATACTGTAAAATGTTTAGCCCATAAATGTGATGTGTGTGAAGAAATCGTTAAACAATATTTTAATTTGGACCTTCAAAAAGCAGTAAAAAGAAATTACTATGAAATTTTAGGGGGGGGGGGGGCCTGTTTAGCCCCCTCTAAATCCGCCCCTGCTATTAAATCCGCCCCTGGCTTCAATCCATCACTCTTGACGTTTGTGATCAAGGTGGTCAGTTAGAGTAGTTGCCATTTCCCTCTCAGATTCTGGATCGGCAGCTTCGAGATAGTTGGGTGTAGAGCTCAGTGCACTCTTCATCCCAAGTTGGTATGTACTAGGACTTGCGAAAACCTCTCGGTATGAAGGCTTTGGCAGCTGTTTTCAGAGCCAAAGTGAACTGTTTGTAGGCCTCGTTTAGGTTATCTTTGCCCGGCATTGGCAAGTCGGTTGCCAGTTTGTCACATGTATCGCAAATCAGATCGCAGCTCAGCTTTACGGAAGTTCCGCCTTGGTACCGGAGAGGACTTGGTAAATGTAAGCAAATGTTGTGTATAAATGAATGATGGACGGTGCTGGGACCGTGGGAATTTGTTGGGCACTTGGTATGTACTCTGCTAGTGTGAAGCCATACAGTTTGAGTTTGTTTGGTTGGTCTGGTGGGTTTCTTGGCCGAGTACCATTTTGCAGGATTTCTCAGAGACCAGCTTCTGAAGTATTTCCCGCTTGGCAGTTGTCCAACCCTCCACATTGATCTGGATAATGTTGAGCGGTTCCTTGCCAGAATCCATAGATTCTTGTCCTAGAAAGGACATCTCGACCTCGATAAGACAGCTCACCGCAATGTCAATTACAGCCGATGTACACTTATAGCTGTTGTTGGAAGCTGTTGTTTGAAAGTTGTAGATGTAATTAAAAAAACGCTTTGCTGCAAATTCTGCTAGCTCCAAAGAGAACTATCCAGGGTGGACGACGAGGACGTAAAGCAGCTCCCACCCCATTTATTATCTACTAATTAGCTTGTGACATATTCAAGCCATGCAAAACAAATATGATAAACTTTAATTTAGACGGTCTCTTTGCATGTACAGTACTTTTAAAATCAATCAAAGGGTTTTTTCTTTCTCTTTTTGAATTTCAATTATGGTACACTATTCTGAGTGAAAATTCTACCGTCTAATTTACGATCAAACAGGAATAGGGAGATAGGAAGCACAATAAGACATTGTTTATTCCGTATACTAGGCCTATATCAATATATTAAGGTCCGTAATTATTTAATTTCGTTATGATTCAAAAAGAAGTCACTTAAAGTCAAGTAATGTTAGAAGGTGTTACTTTTGTTTGTACAATTCTTGCATTTCTTGACGTTTCGCCTATTAAAAAAAAGGATTGGGGGTGGAGGTGGAGTGAAATAGCACACACCTATTTAATATAGGATCCTGTAATGTTTTATTACTCTTTATGTCACAACACGACGGACTGACAAGAGACGATTGCCATTTTCTCAGTTCAGTATTTATTGTAAAACATAGGTGGCAGCAAACATTGTTTATTGGGGATGAATACATTACAACTCTCCCCTGTGTAATCTGTTAGTGGTTTAAACATTTAGGTGTGCAACATTATATTGTAGAATTATCTGATGAATCTGTTTTCATATTATATATATAAACTTTCAAAACAATACTATTCTAATCTCATAAGAAAATCTAAATTAACAAATGGCTCAGGTATACTCTATTTTAAAACTATCAGTTTGAGTATCGATCGTTACTGTATATAAGTGATATTTAATCTGAGCTCAATAAACGTTATAGATCTATCAAAGTTATCAGCTATTATTATTATATTGTGTGATATGAATCTCTATTGTGATGTCTCAATAAATTG
This sequence comes from Anneissia japonica, assembly GCF_011630105.1. Lineage (NCBI taxonomy): Eukaryota > Metazoa > Echinodermata > Crinoidea > Comatulida > Comatulidae > Anneissia > Anneissia japonica. The sequence continues at coordinate 580,959 of NW_022756705.1, forward strand.
AAAATTGAATTCAACATTTGAATGTGTGTGCGTCTTCAGTACATTTCTGTTATCAATCGTTTAGGTTTTTTAACTACCCTTTTAGATCGTCTAAGTTTACATTCATTTACAGTCACACATTGTTCATTGTTCATTTCCATGTCTGTTTCACGTTGTGCCTCCATCACCGGAACTGCTGTTGGTTCTCCAAACTGTGGTACTCTTTGTGTTGGCATAATACTCTCCTCAGTCTGTTCATCAGCCATAGTTTCTCGAAGTTGTTCAATGTGCCGCTTCCAAGTTCCACCCTCCTGTGTCCTTATGTCATAAGATAGTGGACCATTTTTTTTTGTAACTTCACCAGCTATCCATTTATCTTTACCTCGATAATCACGTGCAACTACTTTCTGTCCAATGTCAAGATTTCTTTCTTTACCATGTGTCGCTCTCTGTTTACCCTGTCTTTCCATGACAACCTGTTGCGTGTCTGGTCGCATGATGTCCAATCTTGTACGAAGGTCTCTACCATAGAATAATCT
>NW_022756705.1:583789-589368 GCF_011630105.1 Anneissia japonica
GACCATTAAAAATTAGCAGACGCACTGGGAAGCGTTGTTCACGGCATTGGACTGCAGCGAAAAATGATTCCCCCATCATTAATGGAACAGGCCCACGTCATGCTTGGCTGATTAGTTTTGATTTACATTTCCAAGTCTAGTGCCATAAGCAGCAAAAGTCTATTTCTAGTGTTGTTGTAAAATGCATTTCAAACCAAGCTGGTTTTTGATTTACGTTTTGAAATATATTTTGGAGAGAGCGTTTGATCAAGTCACACCTACGTTTTGAATTTGAATTACATTTTAAAGAAATTAGAACTACATTTGGAAAAATTTGAACTACGTTTTGAAAAATTAGAACTTCATTTTGAAAAACTAGATCTACATTTTGAGAAATTTACGTCTACGTTTTAATAAATTAGACATTGAATTTTGCAATTACATTTTGATTTTAACATTGACTTTTGCTGCGTATGGCACCCCATACAACACGACGGACTGACAAGAGACGATTGCCATTTTCTCAGTTCAGTATTTATTGTAAAACATAGGTGGCAGCAAACATTGTTTATTGGGGATGAATACATTACAGATCCAATGTGCTTATTCAATCACTACATTATAAATTTGATATCGCCCCCTCTAGTTGAATAATACAACACACAAACAGGCACGCTGAATATTGATAATGATAAAATGTTATGTTGAATCATGTGCGATTCGTTTGAAATCCTAGCGAGTTAAGAGGCAATTTAAGCATTATTTAGGGAGGACGGCACTGCACCCGAATGGTGGAGGAAAATATTCGAATTTTAAAAAATAAATGGAAATTCTAATTTGAACAACTTCCAAGAAGTAACATGCAGTAAAAAAAAAAATAAATAAAATTAAAAAAAAAACCAATTTCAGTGATTTACAGGCATCTTACTACGAAAATTGTTTAGTTTGCTACCAGAAAATTGAAGGAGGCCTATCTACAAAATTATAAATCATTCAAACAGGGAGGTATAAATTGTCGTTTACTTGGCAAATGATTGACTGCTCTAGGTTCGGGGAATAAATTTATAGTTTGCACCAGTTTTTTACAGATTTTTCTCTCTGCAGTCGTTTTAGTTACTACTGTAATTCATTCAATTGTTTGATTACTACCTCCATGGTCTGAGTAAGCAGGTCCCAACCTAAAGCAAAATCACAGTCCTACGACGAGCATACACTACTATTTCTCGATTCTAACAAAGGAATTCCAGATCATGCCTATTATTTTCCGTTTAAAATCCTAGCGAGTTAAGAGGCAATTTAAGCATTATTTAGGGAGGACGGCACTGCACCCGAATTGTTGAGGAAAATATTTGAATTTTAAAAAATAAACGGAAATTCTAATTTGAACAACTTCCAAGAAATAACATACAGTAAAAAAAAAAAAAAACAAAACAACAACAAAAAACAATTTCAGCGATTTACAGGCGTCTTACTACGAAAATTGTTTAGTTTGCTACCAGAAAATTGAAGGAGGCCTATCTACAAAATTATAAATCATTCAAACAGGGAGGTATAAAATTGTCGTTTACTTGGCAAATGATTGACTGCTCTAGGTTCGGGAAATAAATTTATAGTTTGCACCAGTTTTTTTTACAGATTTTCCTCTCTGCAGTCGTTTTAGTTACTATTGTAATTCATTCAATTGTTTGATTACTATCTCCATGGTCTGAGTAAGCAGGTCCCAACCTAAAGCAGAATCACAGTCCTACGACGAGCATATTTCTCGATTCTAACAAAGGAATTCCAGATCATGCCTTTTATTTTTACGGATCAATCGGGGAAGCGCCATCAACACGATTTTGTCACGCATGTCCCACGCGCTACGTCTTTCGTTGAACTTCTAAACGGGTCTGCATCATCGCGGATGAACGGCCTATATTTCACGCGTGGAACATGACGATAACATACAGAAAGACCCATCACAGCAAAACGGATTCCATTTAACAGAAAGTGTTAATATAATACTTCTTCAAACAGTGATCCACTCTTCATTTATTCAGGTACACCGTCCAAATTTGAATATTTTTAATAGAAAGTTCAGTAGGCCCCTATGTACATTAACTATAATATAATTGTATAGTACTGATAGGGAGTGAGCACAGGCGTGGTAGTCTACAAAGAAAAACCCTATGCGTTCCTATAGTTATATGAGTTCCTGTATACCTATAATCCTTATAATGTCATTAACAAATACAGGAATAGTTCTGTATTTGCTAGTCCCAGTGGTAATTTGTTATGTAGGCTAATAGGCCTATTTATATGTTTGAACTCTTTAATTTGCTGTATTTTGTATATGCCAAAGCAGGTTCCAGCCTACATGTTACCAAGTTTTCTTTGGGGGTGGGGATGGGTTATGCGTGGCTGGGTTCTATGAGCACACATTTGAACCATAGGCCTTAGGTTAAAACTTCCAAGAGGTAACACTGTATAAACAAACAAACAAACAAACAAAAAAAACAAAAAAAAAAAAAAAACAATTTCCAATTTTCGAAGTTACTTTGGAGTTAAGTTCTAGGCCTGTATGAACCCTGTCTCTTATACACATCTAGATGTGTATAAGAGACAGCTCTTTATGTCACAACACTATGATCCAATATTTCAGTATTGTTGGAATATAGGGGCCTAGTATATACTGCCTATGTCTTTGATTTTTGTTTTCTATATAGGAAGAGACAAAATTACCTGACCTTTTTCAAGAGGGGGAAATCCTTGAATTTGGAGAACTTAAAGGTTTTGGTTCGACGACGGAATAATTTATGTACGAAAGTGCGTTCTTCATCAGGCCCGTAGCCAGGGGGGTTTTTAGGGGTTCGGACGAACCCCCCTTTTTCAGCGAACCCCCCTTTTGCCAGCGAACCCCCTTAACCAGAAAACGATCCCCCGTTTCCAAAATAGTGCAATTTATTACAAAATAGGAGCATTTTTGGCACTGTTTATTTGTCGCTATCGTTCGTAGTCCGATCGTAGAAATCAAAACAAAGCTGCAAGCCAGCTGAATGACGTAACCAGCAAGACTTCAAAATGAATATTAATGAGAGGTTTGTTGCCTAAGCTATTTGACCAATCGCGTGCTCCGTAGTTTATTTACTTTAGCACGACGTCATCACAAAAGTTTGGGCGCTCGACATTTTTCATTTCTCTGGGATCGAGGACATGCGACACGCCAAAAATAGCCTAGGAGGAGGATGAAGCGCCGAGAAAGGATAACCGATTTTTTTGCTTCAAGGCCAGCAACGAAGAAATCACGAAATTTAAGAAGTTAGAAGACTCACCCTTGTTTTCACCACTTGCTCATGATACTGCCTGGCGGCGGGATCGGTTTACTTTTTCGGGCTGGGCCTAGGCCCTAGGTCTAGCGTTGCTAGGTAGGGTAGGGTCGTAGCCTATGAGGCCTATTATTTGCGAACGATTTTATTATTTATTTTGTAATCGAGCTAGCATAGGCCAGGGCCTAGGCAGCAAGGAAATATACTTGGTAATGTTTTCACGTTTCGTCAGAATTAACTGACATTATTCATAATAATATATTTATTATTTTTTCTCAATATATCTCATTTAAACCAAGACAGCTCTTAAATTATTGTTTATTTTCACTGTGCTAAGTTTTTTTTTTTTTCAATATTACCGTGCAAGTATATTTAGGCCTAGGCCTAGGCCTACATGGTTCTGTAACTTGTAAATATAATAACATTTTTCCTTGCCCTAATTATATATATTTCCATTGCAACTTAACATTGAAGTTATTTTGGTAAAAAAGTAAAATGTAGGGCTGTCAGTTCCTATTGTTTCTTCATTTCTGCAATAAATAAAATATTATTTGCAATATTTCTCTTTTAAGCAAAGACCTTTTACATACCTCTATATTTTAATATTGGTATTTAGCGATCTCATAACCACCTAGTGTACAGCATTATAGATAATCCTAGTACATAATTTCGATTTTTCTCTAATTTCGAGCAAACACACAATCAACCGCACCCCAATGGCGTCATGTATCATTAATTATCCGTTGCCATGTGAACATAAAATGAAGAAGATGATTAAGAATTGACAACTGCAGTAAATTGAATACTGTATCTGTCTCTTATACACATCTTACAGTGTTTGAATAAAGGACTTAATAAATACATCGTGTAGCATCTGTCTCTTATACACATCTAGATGTGTATAAGAGACAGACGTAGGCCTATCCAATATTTCACTGTTGTTGGAATATAGTAATATACTGCCTATGTCTTTGATTTTTTTTTTCTATAAATAGGAAGAGACAAAATTATCTGACCTGTTTCAAGAGGGGGAAAACCTTGTTTTTAACTTTTAAAGGTCATTAAAAAAGACACCTCAGAAGTCGGGAAAGTTCATTGCGGCCATTAGAATCAACATTTTCCCAGGGGAGGACCCCTGACTTTTATTAATATTGTTCTGTGTATACCATTTAATTTCTTCAATTTCAAACAAATGACCGCTGATATTCGTGTAATTTTTGTATTTTAAATGAATATTATATACCCACTATCATCGTCTTCTAATCGGATTAAAATCTGGCCAAATTTTGGCCGATATCGAAAAAAAGTTTGGCCGAATTTGGCCGTGTGATGGCGTGAGGCCGTGAAGCCTGTCGACTATCTCTCTGGGCAAAACCCTGGCCGGTCAAGTAGTCCAGCAAACTTTGGTTGGTTGCATTTTTTTTTGCTATATTTTTTAAAAATTGGATATGATGTAGAGTAGACATAGATAAATCAAAAAAGTATGTGCAACATTTTTTTTTTCATACGTAAGGGAGGTTGCCAGCAGTTTCAAAATGGCCGCCAATATTTCCTAAAATTGTCACTAATATTGTAAATTTATGTCATTAAAATGCAGTATTCAATTGAAAATCCACTCATAACAATGACAACAACAGTTAACTAAATATTGTACACATTTTTGAGCTATTACAATTTAAAATGGCTGCCATTTTCCATTGTTTTAGCTTTTTAGCATACATATTAATATAATAATAACCGACCTGTACAAAAACCTGTAATAGAGCTAGTTATATGCAATTGCCATATGCTATTATGATTATTACCATAATATATATATATATATATGATATATATATATGATATATATATGATATATGATATATATATGATATATGATATATATATATATGATATATATATATATATATATATATATATATAATTATATATATATATATATGGAAAACAACAATCCGCAATAGCTTGATATCGGTAGATATATACATATATATTTATATATATATCATATGTATATATGATATATATACATAATATGTATATATGATATATATACATATACATATATATATATATATACATATATATACATATTTATATATAATGTGTGGGTGTGTGTGTGTGTTAGTATTATGTAACCATATTACATAATATAATTTACTTATACGTGAACTTCATTGGTTGCAAATTGATGCCAGAATTCAATATAAAATCCTTTTACTGACTTATAAGTCACTGACTCTCAATCAACCCGCATACATTAATCAACTTCTTCCCAAATATGTGCCTGGCCGT
>NW_022756705.1:589487-590040 GCF_011630105.1 Anneissia japonica
TTGCTTTATTTAAAAAATCACTCAAAACGCACTTATTCCAACAATAACATGAAGCGCCACTGATAATTACTTCGGTTTTTTAAATGGCGCTATATAAGTTCTTACCTTATTATTATTATTATTATTTACCTACATCAGTGATTTTATAATATGCTAATGTTCATTATCACTTTCTTCATATACAATTCCTGCATGTATTATTTGAACATACTTATTGAACAGGTACATCTGATAACTTATTGAACAGGTACATCTGATAAGCTTATAACAACTGCTTTAGGTGCAGCCTGCTTTTTTGACAAGACAGGTCTCAATTTACAATCTTCCATAAACCAGCCCAGTTTGCATGGATCAGGGATTTCTGGATGAATAACAGTATCCTGGCTCCATATATTGGCCTGCAGATGTGCATGCAATATATGCTGATATAAGGCTCCTGCAGTTGGTGGCAGCTTATCTACAACTACAACTTGAATGTTTGGCAGAGGTTTGAATCTTTTCCATCGTAAAGTTGAGGCATCTTTAGCAGATACTTTCTTCGTTCCGAGAAGAC
>NW_022756705.1:590498-592946 GCF_011630105.1 Anneissia japonica
CAAGACTTCTAGATATCCCACTGTATATTCCGTATAGGCCTACTGTATATTCAATATATTAAGGTCCGTATTATTTGATTTCTTTATGATTCAAAAGGGATTGGGGTGGAGGTGGATCGAAATAGCTTTTATTCAATCACTACGTTTATAAATTTGATATAGCCCACTCTATAGTTACAACTGGTACTGGTACTGGGGGTATGGGCCTTTAGTTTCCTTGCGGTAGGAAGCGCAAGCCAAGCCTCAATAATTCGGGAAAACAGTGGTAGGCATAAAATTGGTCATTATTCAGGAACCCCATACATCCCAATAGTACAGTCTCACAAAAAAAAAGACCAAATAATACAGATTACAAAAATTAAACACAAAAGGAAAGTGGAGAAGAGTGAGATTTGGCAAACAAGTAGGGGCTACGGTAATTGTCTTTACTGCATATTTAAAAGGATTAGGATCAGAAATATCTCTAACGTCAGTTGGAAGATTATTCCTAAGTTTAGAAGCATATCAAACAAGGGAATGAAAAACCTCAAATTCTCTTGATGTAACGTAGTATAATGAAATGCCGACCGGTGGTATAGTGAAATGTTAGTACAAACAGGCACGTGTATATCTTGCATATTGCTGATAATGATAAAATGTATATACGTAGGCCTATGTTGAATCATGTATGATTCGTTTAACCCCATAGATTAAGAGTCAATTTAAGCATTATTAGAAGGACGGCACTGCATCCGAATGGCGTAGGAAAATATTTGAATTTAAAAAAAATAAAAAAGATGGAAATTCTCATTTGAACCATAGGCCTTAAGTTAATAACTTCCAAGAGGTAACACTGTATAAACAAACAAAAAAAAAAAAAATAAACAATTTCCAATTTTCGAAGTTACTTTGGAGTTAAGTTCTAGGCCTGTATGAACCTTGAATTTTTGTAATTTATGTACGAAAGTGTGTTCTTCATGCCTATCGGTTCGATCCATGGAAGAAAGACGTGGGCCTATCCAATATTTCAGTATTGTTGGAATATAGGGGCCTAGTATATACTGCCTATGTCTTTGATTTTTGTTTTCTATATAGGAAGAGACAAAATTACCTGACCTTTTTCAAGAGGGGGAAATCCTTGAATTCGGAGAACTTAAAGGTTTTGGTTCGACGACGGAATAATTTATGTACGAAAGTGCGTTCTTCATTCCTATTCGGTTCATCGATCCATGGAAGAAAGACTACGTTACGTAGGCCTATCCAATATTTCACTGTTGTTGGAATATAGTAATATACTGCCTATGTCTTTGATTTTTTTTTTCTATAAATAGGAAGAGACAAAATTATCTGACCTGTTTCAAGAGGGGGAAAAACCTTGTTTTTAACTTTTAAAGGTCATTAAAAAAGACACCTCAGAAATCGGGAAAGTTCATTTGCGGCCATTAGAATCAAAATTTTCCCAGGGGAGGACCCCTGACTTTTATTAACATTGTTCTGTGTATACCATTTAATTTCTTCAATTTCAAATAAATGACCGCTGATATTCGTGTAATTTTTGTATTTTAAATGAATATTATATACCCACTATCATCGTCTTCTAATCGGATTAAAATCTGGCCAATTTTGGCCGATATCGAAAAAAAGTTTGGCCGAATTTGGCCGTGTGATGGCGTGAGGCCGTGAAGCCTGTCGACTATCTCTCTGGGCAAAACCCTGGCCGGTCAAGTATTTGCACGCCGACGGTGGTCGAAGTATGAGGTTTGTTGAAGGTGTTGGGAAAGCAGCATGTTAGAATAAGTTACGAATAATAAATGATGGACCAAAATACCCAGCCGTCTCAAATTCGAAGAGGAAAAGCTTGTAGTATTACTAAGCCTAGGTCTCCAACAGGTCCTTCAGTTATGCCAGACATAATCCAGCAAGACACGAAAGGTTGGTAGGCCTAGTCTAGGGCCTAAGTACTAGTAGAGTGGTACTGTAGTGCTGCATTACACTACACGATTTTTATTCCTATCCTAGGCCTAGCCTAGGTTACTGTAGTTAGGTAGGCCTAGGGCCAGTCCTACTTGGCCTGGTGTAGAGGGTTAATTTAGGCCTAGTTAGTTTACGTTTGTACGTGGATATCTAGGTGTAAACCATCTTATATTATCACCCCATGCTATCATTCATTTATATTGTTTCACACTGCTCATTCATTCATATAATATGATCATCTCATTTCTCATTCTTCTTGGTGAAATGGGAGGCACCTGGGTTTATAGCCTCTCTGCCCAACCAACCAATCAATCAATCAATCAAACTTGACCAGTGGCGGACCGTCAAGGCAAGCAAAGTGCATACCCTAGCTAAAACAAATAACACTGGAATGGAAGCAGTGCTTCCAAGAGCAGGCCCGTATCCAAGGCTGTCTCTTATACACATCTAGATGTGTATAAGAGACAGGTGTTTCTGATTTATCAGACAGTGACA
>NW_022756705.1:593064-605091 GCF_011630105.1 Anneissia japonica
GAAACAATTTGCTTGTTTCTCCATGTCCTCCACTGGTAATTTTTTGATAGGCCCTATCGCTGTGTTCACGGACATATAGAGATTAACATGATAAAATGCCTTCAAATTAGTCTACTAGGACGTAAGAAAGCGAATAGAGGAATAGAAATTATTTTGAAAAGAAAATACTACAACCATGCCTGTATTAAAAACAACATACATTTGTATTTTGGCTATAGCGCAATCTGATCCTGTATAGTAGTAGGCTTACGAACTTTTCCTACTAGCAGGCCCTAGCATCAATGGCATAGGGGTCTTGAAATGGAAGGGGGCTGATGTGGTAGAAAGGTAAAGTGGGGATCGGTGATTAGGTGAGGGGGGCTAACTCGCAAATTATGTGATTTGAGGCGATTTTTAACTGAACTGAACTTGACTCAACAGTAACACACAGTATGCACAATCTTAATAAATGTTTATAAAAAAAAAAGAAAAAGAATAACGAAAAGAAAAAAAAAATTACTTAATTAGAATCTAACTTTTATTGTGTAAATTACAATCTCGATTGCATTTCTCTTATGGTATAACAATTGCAACTAAAGCTTTGTAATGTGATGTATGTATAATAATCTGGCAGTTTTTTTTATCTAATTTACTTTAATTTATTTGTATTTAATTATATATTTTTATTCCTTTTCATTTTCTTTTTTTCTCGTTTTCTTGTATCGATTTTTTATTCTTTTATTTTAATATCCAAAAACCTTTTTTTAAGGAAAGCATGCTTTAAGGCATTTGTATTTTTCATTCGCCTATTTTGCTTACCCTTTTTCATTTTCAATGAGACATGCTTTAACTTTATTTTTAAAACTTTACTATTTTCTTACTCGTATGTCGATTTGATTTTGAAATAAAATATTGAAATGAAATAACACTACAGGTAAAACAAACATTCACCATCTCAGTTGTCACCTAGGCCTACAGGTAGGCCTAGAGATGCTAGGCCGGACCTACTACTCTATCTTGCCTAGGCCTACGTTTACCTAGCGCCAGGCCTATTTCCAGTCTCAGTAGGCTTAAATTTAATTATTAGTAGGCTAGATAGGCATATTATTTAATTTATGCACGTAATTATTAAATAGCTTTTTTTAGCAATGTAGGTTATTCTTAGAATTCGAGGAGGTGCAAAAATAGATTATTAGAAATCTTCAAGTATCAATTTTAATCAATCCAGAATCAAAGAAATGAAGGACTATTTTGAAAAGGTTAAAAAGTGTGAAATGTTTTTGCTGTTTTTCGTAAAATCCATTTTCATAACTATGACTTCAGATTTCCACTGTACATGAAAAATTTCCATAGCACATAATTTGCCTTAAGTGCAAGATAGAGTTGCTCAAAATTGCAGGTACACCTGTGGAATTTCAAACAAACTGGAGAGGACGACGATTATTGGGTACCTTTTCAGGACGATCAGTTTCAATTTTTGCTAAAACTTAGCCATTTTGCCAGAACATGCCTCAAATGCTCAAAGTAACACTAACAGAAGGAAAAAGGCACAGTACTCCACATTTTACCCAGAGTTTTAGTGTTACAACAAAAAATTATTTATAGCCCCCAGCCCCCTCTGGCGCCACCCCTGGATCTCTCCACCCAGGAATTAGAACGTACAGTGCCTGTAGTGCTAAATTGAATTGCAACATTATGGAATTATAATTCCTCGTGGAGCTGAATATGTTAAATTTATGAGCTAGTTCCATCCTTTGTATTATTATTGCTACTGCATAATACTACTGTATACTAAATACTGATTATGTTTTTATGTTTTTCAATTTTGTATCTTTTTTGTGGTCGTCTTTTGAAGCTTTGTAACTTAAAAATATATTAGCTTTAATTAAAATATACATACAGTAGTTTGAAAGGGGCATATCATAATTTCCTAAAAATTCTAATTACAGACAAAATAATTATTGATTTCTATAATAGTTGTAAGTTCACGACTAGTACACTGTAGTATTGGCAGTGTGCCATTTTATGATGATTCTCATAATAATAGATCTTCCATTTGCATTAATAAATTACTTGTTGTTAAGTATGGAGGAATTGTAGGCCTATATCCAGCATAGAAAATGCAGGTACCGGTATGGGATAAACAGGATAGACCTCATTGTTCAATGATGATATTTCATTCATTTTGTGGTTGTAACACATGCTTGAGTTCAATTTCCAAGGGGTCAATCTGCCATGGCTGACATGAAGACAATGCTGTAGGATTGCATCATCCCCAAGTAAAGTAGTAAAGTAGTACAAAACCAATGAGTTTCAGGGACATTGGATATAAAATTGGGATATTATATTACTTAATCTACCATTAACATTGAATGACTTTTTGATTAGCTTGTTTCCGTAGTCTGCTTGACAACCAATATTTATTTAGCACTCCAAATTCAGTGTGAGTACAGGAAGATTGCCATTGTACTGTATACTTAATGCTACTGGTCTACACTAACATTAACAAAGACCCTCTAGTATGTGTGATACACTGTAATTTGCAAAAGTAATACTTGTATTAATTAGGACTACTTCATGTTGTTACCACTTCCACGACTTCTTAAGGTGATGTGACTACAGTATATAGATTTATTCTATTGATTACAGAAAGACTTATTGTGAGTTTCTTTTACCTAAATTTACTAATTAATTGGTTATTATATTTTTTGTCAGAAAAGTACATCTCCCTGGCTAAGTCAGTCAACACAGTGGCAGGAATACAAGACACTATGCATAATGATGCAGAGACCCTGAGCTTCAATTCCCTCTGAGGAGGGTAGGCCTACTACCCTTCTGGTTAAATATTATATTTGTATTTAGTCCACATAATTATCTGTTGGGAATGCCTTTGCAGCTACAGTGTAACACAAAGAAAATGAAGCTACTGATTATACTGTATTTCATTATAGTACAGTGTTTCTTATTATCATTGATGAATAACTTTAATACAGGTCTCCTTCCAATTAATTTAAAAGCCACTTTTGTGACCGGGGTTTTGTGGTCTTCAGCAGCTTTGGTCTCTAATTAGAATAAAAAAGATAAAAAAAACATTCGTTAAATTGGGACCTTAAGTGGTTTTAATTGGAGGTGGTCTTTAATTGGAGGGGTCTTTAATTAGAGGGAGACATGTACTGTAGTTAATTATAATGTAAAGAATTGATATTAGCATGCTTATGTTTTGGAGTGGAGCTTAGTGGTTAAGATGCTTGCCTTTGAAACATCTAGTGTCCTGGGTTCATTTCCTGTCACAGCAGGAATTTTTCTCATGACAAAAAAAAACTCCACTCCCTAAACTTCAATAAGAGATTTTATTTAGTTTATAAAGCGTCGTTCCATTCTATAAGTGAAAGTGTAATTACTGGTGGATGTGAAGGAAGTAGAATTATAAGAAAACAAATAAATAAATTAATAAAAATACTGATCACTTAAAATTAGACAGTGTCAACATTTTTTGCAGCCGATCTCATACTTGAGCATTCAGCATGTTTACATTTAAACAGCATGAATATGAGTCTTCCAATATTACATGACATTATCCCATGAAATCATCTGTTCTAAAACCGGAGGTTGTTGACACCAGCTAAACCAAAGTATCTTTATGATGTGTTCTTGTTGTACGTGCCATTAAGCCATGCCAGGCTAGGTTTCTTAAATCATCTGCATTGCGCAACTGAGTTGTTTATGACTAATTCCTATTGCACAATATTATAATATGCAGAATTGGGTCGCCAACAAGATCCGTCATACCTACTATAAGTTGCCTGACCTGCCCTCTTCGGATGTTTGAAACATGCTTGCCTGCATGTGAGCTGTATTTTGAAATTGATTTTTTCCTGTGCAGCTGTCAAGCTGACCTGGACACATACTGTAGCCTCAGATTCGAAAACATATATTTTTTTCCCTTTTCTTTGTTAAATTTGTGAGGAGCATATTCTCCTAATCAAGCTCTTAATATTGGTTTATTATTTTTTGGTGTTGTATTTTGTTTATTCCCCTCCCCTTATTACTCCAAATAAAAGTCATTAGGCTTTGTATTGAATTGGTGAATGTAATGTGTGTTTTCTTTATTTTATTGTTAAATTGTGTGTTGCTTGTTGATTTTTTATCCAATTTGTTGCATGTCTCATTATATTTTCTTTATGCTGCAACTTGAGCCAAACAAGAGCCAAATTCAAATTTTGTTGATCATAACCCTTTAATTTAAGTAGTCCTTCAAAGCTTAGTAAGTGCCTTCTAATTATATAGTAAAACTAATTAAAATATTGTTGTATTTGCAAACGGGAAATCCAAAAGGGCATGTATCTTTCTAAGAAATCTTTAAAATGTGCTAATAATATAACAAATATGCATACTCATTTTACTTTATATATATATATATATATATAAGAACACATTTTATAAGAATATTGAGGCTCAAATTGCCAAAAAATTAAGAACAAATTGAGGCTGAGGTAAAATGTCAAATGAGGTTTTTATAAAAAAAAATAAATTAAAACCAACAAAAAAAAAAAAATAGAAAAACCAACATATCTTGTCTGTACCTTATTTGCAGTAGGTGTGACTATGTAATATCCTCTATAATGCAGTAATATACTGCTGTACAATAATAATGTTCCACGTTTGTTGAGTGTGTAAAACATGGTAAAACTAAGAACAAAATAAGAACATTTTGATCCTGGGTAAAATTTTACTGGTTTAAAAAAAATAAATAAATAATTCTATGTTGTACAGTAATCAAACTCTAAATGTTAAGATTATATCAACAGAGCCCTTGTCATGGCCATTCAATTGAGTAGGTGTAGTTTTATTTAGGGATCCAGGATTTGAAAAGAAAGGGGTTTCCATGGTATAATCAAGCTCTAGGTCAGTGGTTCCCAACTTGGGGTCGGCCAAGTCACAATGGTCCACATTGAGTCAGCAAAAAATATGGGGGTCCGCTATATTATTAGAACAACTTTCATGCCTTGACAATAATTAAATACATTTGACAAGCATGATTTCGTTCCCTGTTTTAACTGGCATTATATTTTAATTCCAATTTTTTATTGGTCATCTGATAGAATCTTTCAAATTAGTTTTTATGTATTCTTTATGTATTATGTTCAGTATATACAGTAGGAGAGCCACTTTGATAGTGGCAATTCTCAGGTAATTTACTGTACATCTTGTTTCCATGTTTTCTCTTTTATTGTATTGCTTTTACCTAAACAATGGATATTAAATAAATTTAGAAAATTAGGATGAAGCCCTAAATTTGACAAAATTAATTTGTACCTCAGCCCCAACCATGGTGGGGGCTGTTGTACAGTTTCTGTTTCAAATTCCACGATTTGCCAGTGTTTAATGCTTTATACTTTCATGGCCAATCTTCTTCTATGTTATATGAACAATGAGTAATATTTAGACAGGGGGTCTGTGAAGACTTTTGACATATCCAGAGGGGTCTGCGAATGCAAAAAGGTTAGGAACCATTGCTCTACAGTTGGTAATGTTCAGATCATATCAACACCCTGATCTAGGTTCAATTGAAAATTCAGTTTTAAGAATTCAATTTATTTGTTCGAAAATTAATATATTCTGCTTGACTCGTTCTTACTTAAATATGTACAGTAGGAACAGAACTTTTATACTGTAAGGTCAGAATTCCCTTCTTAAGCTTTTCATACAAAGACCTACTTATATATATGCAATACTGTACTATCATTCAGTACTGATTTCGTCACAGTGATACTAGCCTCTGATTGGCTAGTTCTCTTCAGGATGAAATTAGATGTGTGTGCTGTTTCCATCCATATAATCATGCAGTTGGCATGTATGTATCATTCAGACTCCAGCTGATTGTGTGTAGGTTTCCTGCTTGCTTTATGCAAATTAGCCAAAGCCTTCAGCGAATCAGCTGCTGTTACTAACGAGAAGTTATCCTGCAATATAGTACAGTGAGAATATTTTTTATTTTTTTAATTAAAAGTTTAATATAGGTCTTCCCCAAAGACAATTTTTGGGACTGCATTTTTCCTGGTAATCAGCATATTTGACCTCTATTTAGAAAAATAATTAACATAAAAGATGTGCTTATCCAGGGCCACAGAAAAGTAATCTTTAATTGGAAGTGGTCTTAATAGTAGGTGGTTTTAATTATAGGGAGACCTGTATTTTAAATCATATTTGATAATTGAATGCATTATTACTGTATTCTTAACATTTCATAAAGACAAATTATTAAACATTTTTACTGTATGACACAGGGATCTGTGTATGTGCTGGGCACCTAGACAAGTAGCTTCATGCAAATTAGGAACAGCATTTGAAAAGTAGTGTAGTAAAACATTATTATTATGTTTTAAATCAATAATTAAATTTATAATTATGTACTCTGATAATTATGATACATTATAACTCCGATTGAATTATAATGATTGTAATAATTTTACTTGATTTACTCTAAAAGATTAATTAGTAATTTGTTTTTAACATTTTTACTGTATGACACAGGGATCTGTGTATGTGCTGGGCACCTAGACAAGTAGCTTCATGCAAATTAGGAACAGCATTTGAAAAGTAGTGTAGTAAAACATTATTATTATGTTTTAAATCAATAATTAAATTTATAATTATGTACTGTACTCTGATAATTATGATACATTATAACTCCGATTGAATTATAATGATTGTAATAATTTTACTTGATTTACTCTAAAAGATTAATTAGTAATTTGTTTTTAATTTGAACCTTAGACTTTATTGTTAAGTAGGATAAAATATTTTTAAAGATTTTTAAAAATTTATCATGAATATTAATTATATAATATATTTATTAATTGTACTGAAATTAATTTCAGTTTATAAATAAAAAAAAAGCACCATAGCAGATGATGGCTTCAGAATTAGGCCCAAAAAGAATTTGTTAATCACTCTATCTTGACTGGAAAAGTGATGAGAAAGACATCTTTTTTTATTTTTATTTTTCCACTGTAAAGCCAAATATCACCCTTGGTTTATTTGCTGGTGCATTGATATTTAAAGTAAAATACATAATTGAGATAATACAAACAATATCTATTATTTACTTTTAAAAAATGAAAAAATAGATTTAAAAAAAAATAAAATTTATATTTTATTTATTCTTTAATACTATGGAAGACATGCGGGCAAGTGTGATGAAAATAGTTTTTCTTTTGGTCCTTATTAAACCCAGAATTTTGAGATTGAAGTGCATAAACCATTTTCTTTCATAATGTAATTATAATTGAAAATGAAATAAGATGAAAATGGATAAACCACTAAGCTTTTACAGATAACATAACATCATCAATAATCAGAAGAAATATATTCATACTGGATCCAGTAGAATATTGGATCAATAAATAATTATCACCAATAATATTTTGGGGCTTTTTTTCACAGATAAACCCTTAATGGACAGGATGGAGGCAGTGTATAAGAAATGGAGCCAATCTCAACCAGGAGAGACCAGGATATCAAATGAAACAATCCCAGGGAAGGAAGCATGGCTCAACAAATTTGGAGAGTTAGCACCAAGGAAAAGGAAAAACAAAGGACCATTATACCCAATAGCTCTGGTAATTGCATCAAATTAATATATTCATTTTTTCTGTTATTTATCTGTGCCATCATCCTGATATTATGAGCGATTTACCTTTAATTATGTAGTAGTTTTCTCATGCAGTATCATTTCAGGAGGCGCTTAACACTTATGTGCTCTTGTGTGGCAGTCCATAGGACCCCTGGCCCATAGGGGCCCAAAGGGTATTCGGCAGACACACAAGGCCTGGCTAAGAGGGGATTCGACCCATAGAGACAAGACCCTGAATGCCAAGTGCCAAAATACCACTAGCTACAGTAATCTAAAGCAATTCCCGGTAAACATATTAAAAAGCCTGTTTAACCTTATTGTTTCAATTTCTTATTGAGGGCATTTTTTTCTTGAAAAATTAAGCTATATTCATGTAATAATAAAGCATTGTATTGTATAAAATGTTGAGTGCTAGGACCTATAATCCTACCAACCTACCCATTTTTTTGATTTTGCCAAAACTTGGCCAACAAATTTTTTTTTTTTGGCCTAATCATGAACCATAAATTGATGCTGCAGCACATGTTTCATGTTATTGTATAACAATTTTCTTTTATATAAGCTTGGACGGCTTGGCTTAATCAGTTCGGCCTAGCCTAATTGGGTCTGGTCTACCTTTAGCAAATTCTATATATTCTTCAAATCTATCCAATGTTACATTAAACTAAAGCTAAATCATATTTAAGTTTGATGAAAACAACTTTTATTGATTGAATGTACGTTGTTTTCGTACCAATATTCGGTGGGGATTCCCAAAGATTGGCATGGCCCTGCCTGCCCATCAGCTCAGTGCCACGCACACTGGCTTCCATTTTGGATAGCCTATTTTGTTTTCCTGGCTAAACCCCTGCATTAGACTGTTTAGTCAGTATAAAGACGAAAGCCTAAAGATATTGGTTTAAATGTCAGTCTCACATGTTTCAGTTTAATTCTTCTATACCTGTGTACAGTAATTATCCTGGGCTTGCCATCCTGTTGTTGGTTATATTGCCTACCTCTAAGGATAGTCATTTACCTTTTTGATTGCTGTAAGTGAATTTTAAAAATAGACTGTTTTTGTTGATGTCATGTTTTTATTCTGTTTATAGGATCTTGTTCCAGAGGTTGTTAATTTTAAGACCAAGCCCCCTCCATCCTCTGAAAATTCAAAGGATCAGAGACCATTCAAGGGACGTTGTTGTCCAAGGTGCAGTCCATTAAGTAGAGTAAGTGAAAAAAAAATACACCAAATAGTAAATATTTCATTTGAAATTTTTCTTTGAATTATCCTTAGGAATTGTTTTCTAATAATTGCTAATTAAAATTGAGGATTTAATGTTATAAAATTGAATTAATTATATTTTCCAAATATTTTTTTCTTATAGAAACTTCTGTTTGCAGATAATATTCCACACATGGGTCTGTCCAACGTTCTTCGGTTACCTTTAGAAACCAGGTAAACATTTTTTTTATTAAGGTTATTAGTGCTAGGAAACTCTGGAAATGAGCCAGAGTTATGTTTATATGTTTGCATTTGTCTATGATTTAGTCATTATTATGATAAGCTATTGGACAATAGTGGCAACTATTCAAATACCTGCAGGACTCATTACTGGCATTGCAAAATATTGCTTAGCCATGCATTGTGCAATATGATTAGAGTGGCTGGCTATTTATAAGAAATGTGTAATATTTTTATTCTATTATAATTTATTTGTAATATAATTTGTTTCCCCTTCTCTCACCCCCCCCCCACCACCAATTCATTACCAATCTTTCCTCACCCTATCCCTATCTTCACCAATTTTTTCTCTCACCTTAGAGTTCTCTTGTTCTTCCCCTTCACTTATCTTCTGTCATCCTAACCCTCCACCCATTTTCTCTTACCCAGCCCCTTCACTAGTGGCAGTTTCAAGGGTGGCAAAAGGGGCTTCAACCCCAGAAGCCTTGACCGCCGCAGCCTCAACCCCGGAAACCTCATCCCCGACAGCAGCCAATAAATCTCTAACCATTGTGGAAAATCTCTAACCATTGTGGAATCATTTAAATAAGAGATTAAAATCTTCTCAATTGCCTCTCATGCCAACAGCAAAAATAAATCCTGGATCTGCCACTGGTCTGTTCATCCACACTTTCTAACCCTATACCTTTACCTCTCCCACCCTACCTCTATCCTTCCACCCACTTCACATGTATTCCTTCACACTGTATCTTCACTAGGCTTCTCTCATCATCACCATTCAAAGCCTCTCTTCCTGTGTTTACAGTTTCATGTAAACTAATACTATAAATTTATATAATTTCTACAAAAATATTGAGACATTCAGCTGATAAGAGCAACTATTGATATCCTTATCTAGAAATAAGTCCCTGGATTTTTATTATCCATGTTTTATGTGTTGACACATCAGAGACATGTCTGGGAATCTCAGACATTAAACAACAGAGGGTCGTGTGCTTCATCCAGATAAATCATTGTCCTTGAACCCCTGTATCTGATGATGTATCCTGTTATGGCTAATGTGAGCACATGAACCAATCAATCCTTGGCCATTTGTTCAGCAGTTTATCAATGCTAGATTGTATTCCATCTGGACTTTTCACTCCTATTAAATTGTATTTACTTTGATGCTCTTAACTGTTCCCTCAGTATATGCCTTGCTGATATTTTCAATACATAATGAATTGTCGGGTGATGATTTTAACATTGAATTCCATTAAAAAATTTATGAGAATTAACACACCGTGGCTCTGACTAAACAACTAATAAAAAGGTTTATACAAATTACAAGCAAGCAAAAGTATATAAATGTATTAAATCTTTATTTCCATCATCATCATCATCATTGTTAACATTATTTGTATAGGCCTATCTTTTTTCTTTTTGGGCTTATTCTACTGGTTAATTTCATTGACTATGATTTTTCGTTGAGTATTATCTTCATTCGACTAAAATAAACTTCGTTGACAACAAAAATTAATATAAACCATAGTCTGTTAATCAGAGTTAAGTTATCCACGCGACCAAAACAAACATGGTCAAATGGACAGTTTAGCAACAATATTTGCGTTAATGTAATTTAGATTAAATTTCAGAAAGTGAAAATTATAATATTACAAACATGAAGTCAAAAAATATTTGTAGGCTAACGGATTAAAAAACTGGATGAAAACATTTTTTTACGCAGCGTGTATCTTGGTAACTATGCAGCCATTTTGTTTTGTCGAGCATTTACCATTTTTCTATTCGACTGGTCACCATCGTTACGGAGGATTTTCTCACTGCACAGGTGGACGTTGTTTAACAAACAACCACCAGTCGAATACGGCCTTTGACTGTGGTTATATTTATGGACGTCCTTCTGCATGACAGCAGTTTCCTGCTTTTGCGTCTTCCGGGCAGTGATGCCAAATTAGTAAATAGATAAATAAATAAATAATATGGTTTGGGCTATTTTTAGAGGTACATTGCACCTGTTTGCCCTCTCCATCAGTGGCTACAGTATTTTCAGTAAAAAGTCTAATAAATAGAAATAAATAAATAAATAAATAAAATCTTAAGCATCAGTGATAAAAAGTAGTTGAGTAGCTGTATTAATCAGTAAATATAGTAAATAAGGAATCAGTTTGTAGCACTTTTTTGTCTAAAAATATTTTATTCACAAGCTTCATCAGGTGTACACAATCAGATAATCATCATTAAATATATAAAATCAAGATGTAACTAAACAACAGTTCTCAGCTATTCCAGATAACAGGCAGCATATTGCCAGTGCCCAATAGACGGATTAGTATATTAGACAAATATCTGAAAATACCTGTGTTGCTAAGATTCAACATGAATCCAATAGATTAGATTACATTATCATATTATCTTGAACATGCAATATGGTATGACTATTGTTATCTGATATTCTGTTGGTTATATTTTCAGGTCTGGTGTGGTATCTTACCTTCTCCCAAATCTGAGTTACATTGCACAGAGGAGCGTTAATCACATCTACCCACCCAAGGAAAAGATGATCGACATAGTGGCCAGTAGTAATAGGGTTCAGTCAGCAATAAAAAATAGTGCAATGTCAGACACAGAAGGTAAATGCATAGGCCTATATTTATTTTGCTACAACATGGTACTTCAGTATTGAGCAACTACCTACAGTGGTTTATATATAATTTAGATTCAAGGGGTTGGAGGTGCAAAATGTAAAAAAAAAAAAAGAAAAATGCAGAAAAAAAAACATATTAAAATTTCAGTCTGAGAGCGCCATCTCCGATCATCTAGAGGTGCCATAATAATCATAATTTTTTTTTAGCTTAGCACCAACCATGGTGCGGCTCAGGGGGTGTAGACCCTCCATTTTGAAAGCCCCTCTCTGCAAACTTGGATGCGCCACTGGTATCAAGTGGATGTTACCTGTCTCTTAAACACATCT
>NW_022756705.1:605713-621332 GCF_011630105.1 Anneissia japonica
TATATATTTTTTTTTTTTTTTTTTTTTTTTTTAATTTTACTGTATGTATCAAAAATTTACAGTATGTCTTCATTAAATCTTATATGCAAGTCATTATTATGTATATTGCAGAAAGGTGTGCCACTGGTGTTCGTTCCAATGCATCGTAGTCATCTAGATTATGTCCTTCTCTCATTCATCTTGCATAATTATGGTGTGAAGGCTCCACACATTGCAGCAGGAGACAACCTTAACCTTCCGATAATCAAGTAAGTTTTGCTGAAGCCAATGAGGGATTTAGTCATCTGATTGGCTGTACATTGCACTTAACTTGTAAAGGTTGATGGATCATTATATGACATGAGAGATATCCTTTGTGTATTGTGCCAATAAAGTTAAAATTAATCATTTTAATTGCTTACTTTGTAAATTTAAGCAAGTTAATACCAGATTCCTATAGCTTGGCAGTCATTGCGTTGTATGTTGTCGTCCAAAGGTTGTAAAACCATCAGACGATGAATCCAGCTCCACTCCCTGTGAGCCCTAGACAATGCAATCCTGTCTGCTGATTGTCAATGGCAGTTTGTGCGGATTGTCATTAAAAATGATCCATTGCGCGCATCATGTTGTTGCATTCTCCATAGAATCGCATTGACCAACAGCCATCGGACACAGTGAGAACACTTCTTAATTCACCTGTGAGTTATAAGAGCCTGTAAATCAGCACTAAGACCAGCAAGCCTGGCGTTGACCAATTGACAAAATATTTTGCCATTCTCTGTGTAAGTGTAAGCACTTGGCAGATGTGCTGTCAGTCAGGTGATCATCGTTGAAAATCTAATTTGGTGGTATCAATTTTTAATTAATGTATTTGTATTTTTGTAATGTTATTCATATATTTTTCTTTTTCAGTTGGTTCCTTCAGAGCCTCGGTGCTTTTTATATTAAACGTAAACTTGACCGGGAAGTCGGCAAAAAAGACTTAGTGTATAGGGCAGCATTACATACAGTAAGTTTTTTCATTAATATAAACGAAAACTCAGTATAAATAATAATGATCATAATTTTCGACATGTATTGCTCTATGCAGAGAAGTAGTGCCTTTTTCAAACATTATTGCTACTGTTTTATTATCTTTAATTTATTTAAAGCCACCTGTAGCTAAAAATTATTAGAATAACAATGTTATGTATAACTCTTCAATATTTTATTATAATAACTTTGTAATACAATCATATACAGCCTTTAGATATTGGATGTACATTTATGATGTTTTTGTATGTAATTGAATTTAATTTAAAAAAATTTTAAAAACTGAATAAATAATTCTAAATTTTTCTGGTTTTTTTCATCAGTATATTGAAGAGGTGCTTCGGAGTAACCAAAGTCTTGAATTCTTCATGGGTAAGTTAAAAAACATTTTTAACAAATTATTTAATATTTATTATTTTATTGAACTTCTGATTAATCATTAGGAAGACAGCAACTTTCACAATGGAAGCTTTGTTTACTATTTATTGTTTTATTAAAATAAAATAGGAAAAAAATAAAGAAAATTTTGGAGCATAAAAAGCAATGCAAGACTGAAGCCAATCTCTATAAACAGTCATTAATAATGATATCAAGATGAAGCAATACCACAACAGAAGTATGCTATTGGGAAGGGAAGGGGTTGTGCTATCCAACTTTTAGATCATGTTTTCCTTGTTTTTGTTTAGAAAACTGTTGATGTATTGTACTCACTTCAAAAGTACAGTGTCACAGTAACATCTCCCAATTACTAATGTCCCATTTACGAACTCTTGATTTTACGAACCGAATTTGAAGCGATGGCCTCATTACGAACAATCGTTTTTAACTACTAAAACACTTTAAAATGTATTTAAAAGTCTTCAGAAATAATTTAAATTGTTACTTTAGCTAAGAGAAAAAACATTCAAACCAATAAAGTGAGATAAAACTAAGTTTCAAACAAGATATATTACATCTGAGCTATGCATGCTTGTTCAGGCATACTGTACCCTAAACCTTACTTTTTGATCATTGAGGTGCTATTCGCATGGATTAGCGATCATTTTGAAAAGAATAATAACACTCGTTTTGGGCATTATATGGTCATGTTTTCATTCAGAAAACACTTCAAATGAATACTTCACAGTAAGCATAGGTAATTTTTGCTTCTGTGAAGTATTATTTGGTTGCAGAAAACAGTAAAATCCAAGTCATATTTTGTGACAAAATTTTCCTCATGGCAATGCTTAGGCCTACTAAAGCCCTGTACTTTGTAGCATAGGCCTAGGCCTACCCTCATCACAATGAGATTGAACTCTTTGAATTACAAGTTTTCTCATTTACGAACCCTGTTCGGACGACGGAGCGGTACGTAATTGGGAGATATCACTGTATTTTAATAATAATATTTTCTAATAATGTTTTGTTTATTTTGTCCTTCCAACTTCTTCTTCATTTTTCTCCAAGGATATGTATGTACTAAGATTGATACAGAACTAAGATTATAAATTAACCTCAATATTACATTTATTTTTTTTAGAGGGTGGAAGATCAAGGAGTGGCAAATCTTTATTGCCCAAAGGTGGCTTGTTGTCGTGCGTTGTTGACTCATATTATGATGGTTAGTGTTTAGTAAAATAATAACATTTACAGCCTGTGCAATGGCAGCTGACTCGATTTCAAGAGACTGTAACTCAATGAAGTATTACACAACAATTTGTTTTACAACAAGCCCAACTCAGACCACCCAACAGTCATCAGGCTGTCATTGGGCAAGCGTTCACATAGCATGGGTCAATTCGGTGGTCAACTGACGATCGATATATTGGAAGGGAAGCATATTAATCCTCATGCCTCAGCTGTATGTTATATGTTTCTGTATTGAAATTTATGTTATATAAAATTCTTAAATTATCTAAATGTTGTTTGTTTTTATTTGTCAAAATTAGGAGTGATTTCAGATGCATTTATTGTACCTGCATCCATAAGCTATGAAAAAATCTTAGATGGAAACTTTAATAATGAACAAATGGTAAGAAAATGTTCTTATGCATAATAGGAATATTGCGAATGTGTATATACAAGCAGTATTGTGAATAGAAAGTGCGAAAGGAGGTTTTATGAAATGATGTACATTAAATTATTTTTATCAGCTTAAGTTTTCATTAAGGTTAAGCTCTTGCTTCCTGATAGTTGGCCAATACGGGAATTATTGGTCGACATGTGAAGAGTGCTTTTTGAGCAAACTTTTGACTCTTATGTTGACTAAAGTGTGTATGTGTGTTGTTGTCTCTTTATAAATTTACCTGTGTGGTGGTAGTCGTAGTGACTAAGTTGGTGGAGGTTTTAGTGGGCAGAAACAATCATTTGACTTTTATGTCCGACCAACGTGTGTGTTTGGTTGTAAATTTCTTTGTTGAAATATAATTATGATATGATATATGATAAAATTTACCAGTGTTGTGGTGGTGGTCGTAGTGGTTATTGTTAAGGAGGTTGTAGTGGTCAAAAGCAAACATTTGACTGTATGTTGTAGCGATACATGAATACAACTTTTCCTCTATTGATATATACATTGTATGTTAAAGCTGGTGCCGACTTAACTTTCAATTTTATTCATATTCAAGGGTTTGCCGAAGAAGAAAGAGACGTTCTTGATGGCGGTACGCGGAATACTTGATGTTTTGAAGCACAACTATGGGCATGTGAAAGTTGACTTTGTTCAGCCTTTTTCATTGAAAGTATGTAAAGTTTCTTTTGGTATTAACATAATGTAATGTATTTATGTACATGTTGCAGCAAAATAAGCCAGTCTTGGTCCTTCTCAGTCAAATATTATAGTGATGATGACGATGATGGTGGTGATGATGGTGGTGATGATGATGATGATAAAGTAGTAAATAAAATTTTCTCAGTCCCAATCAACACGTATGTTTTGAAGTGTAGTGTGGCTTTTCTTCATCAATAATATAATCGTTTTACCATATAATAAAAGTGAAAATGAGAATACAATGGTTTTTCGAAGCCATCTTTCAAGGTTTAATTTTATACTTATTAAAACATAGATTTTAGCACTGTGCATTTTTCACCAACCAAAATGCTGTTTTTCCAGGAGTACCTAGAGTCACCTCAGGTTCCTGCCACACCTGTGAGTGACATTGCGACCTCTGGTATATGCAAGACGAAAGTCAAGAGGGCAGCCAGTGACACATCCTTATATGGCACGGACATCGTCGTCGAAGATACTCGGCAGCTGGTCAAGGGTTTGGCGGAGCATATTTTATATGGTGAGTTTTCGTTTCACTGGTTGTTTGAAATATTTATCTTGGGTCTGACAAAACATAGAGGGTGCTATATTAGGTAATTAAAACTACAATAGAGGGTGCTGTATTTAAACATTATTACATAGAGGGTGCTATATATCATATATTAGTGAATAAAAAGACAGATGGTGGTGTACACATATAATTATTTTGTTTCACTCATTGGACATGAACAAAGTTGGCAGGTATAGTAATGGTAATTTACATTGAATGATACAGAACAAAACAAAGAGTTGCTTTATAAAGAATCAGTTTCTTTTTCCAAAAGCTGTGAAAATATAATTATTCTGACCTATCAGCAGACAGCAAAACAAACCGTTAACCTTAATTCTACGGATTCTTTTTTTATGAAAGTACTGTTACCCTAGATAATTTAAATATAAAGCAATTTTGTTGTATGCTATGTAAATAGAACTTTTTAGCTGCTTGAAAACAGTTGGCACAGCCCCTACGGCATCGCACAGTTTGGCCCAAACTCTAAGGATAAGAGAGATAGGCATCCAACATTAGAGCCGATGTGGCTTTACCTACCTTTGCTGCATATATGTCATTGTAACACTCTGTATATTGGCTTTCAAGAAATTGATGATGATGGTGATGCTACTTTTGATATAGAGGCAGTATCGATAGATTGAGATTTAGTTTGATTTGTTTCATGTTATTTTCTGTTCAATCTCTGAATTTACCCCATTTTCAGATTCAGTACAAGTTTACACAATCATGAGCACAAACATTGTGGCATTTTTACTAATGACTAAATTCAGGGAGGTAAGTAAACATGTAATTAGATTTTAAGTATTATATTATCCTGAAATTAAAATACAGAACATTCAATTAAATAATTAAATATTTATAACATTCATATTAAAAATAGTGCGAAAAATATTTTTTGGGGCAGATTTTTTTGTTAAAAGGTAGGTGGGGGGTGGGGTGATGCCTGAAATTTCAGATGCTTTAATGATGCATGTGTGGTTGATAAACTAATATTTTTATAGTTCTTTATAAATGAAAGTTTAAATATAGGCCAACATACAGTAATAGGCTATATTTCACAGCCATAAAGATACATGCATGCTCGTAAAGTTTAAGAGGGAGGGAGATAAAGTCTGTTTATCCCCTCTAGATCCGCCCCATTTTGTCGCATTAAAAAAATCGAATATTGTATTCTTTCAGGGTGTTTTCTTTGAGACACTTGTCAAGGAGTTTGATTTGTTGAAAGATGAAATTGCATCTCGTGAGCAGAGCATTGGTTTTACTGGAAAATCTGTGGCTGTTGTCAACCATGCACTTCGTCTTCTCGGAGACGATCTCATCCGGAGGGAAAGCGTTGAAGTCGATTGTACCACTAGCCCAGATCTCTTATGGCATGTGTGTTCAAAGTTGACATTAAAATCGCACAAAGAGAAGGAGTTTATTTCGCCAGAATTGAGCTTGCCGAAAATTTTTCAACTCTCCTACTACAGTAATGCCCTCATCTCTGTTTTTCTCATGGAGTCAATACTTGGTAAAAAGCATAGCTTATCTCATATTCAGCACCACCATCATCATTATTAACATTGTCAGTTGAGAACGTGTAAGAGAGATTCCCAAGCTCCAGAAGATAAGAAACAGAAAGTCTGATTCTTTATTAAATCTTCAAGACCTATTTAGTGCCAAGCCTTTGAATGATGCAATGGAGTATCAGCAAGTCTTGTTCTTTATTATATCTTCAAGAGCTGGGGAGTTCCTAGCTTGTATTTTCAAAGATATAATAAGGAAATCAGCAAGTCTTGTTAATTGTTACATTTTTAAGAGCTAGGGAGTTATTATTTTTTAAACATATAATGAAGTATCTGCAAGTCTTGTTAATGTTTTTTTCAAGAGCTAGGGATCTCCAGCTCCTAAAGATGTAATGAAAAATCAGTAAGGTTTAGTGCTTTGTTCTTTATTCTTCATGCTGAAATCACATTGATCATTAATTAAACCTTAATCGATTATAATGCTCATATTTTAGTTTTCAGACTAAGATTAAGGTTTGGTACGTAATTGTCTTTTACAGCCAATGCCATTGTTGCAGAGTGTGGAAGTTCACAGTTGATGTTTAACTCTTGCCAATCACAACCGTTTTCAGTCAGTAAGGACATGCTTGTGAAAAAAGCTATGCAGCTGTGTGATCTGCTTCAGTTTGAATTCATCTTTGCTCCAGTAAGCATAACACCCTGTCCAGACAACTACAACATTTTATTTTACAAAATCATGTGATATGCCTAAATATGGTCATGATGACATCACATCATGACCATATATAGGCACATCATGACCATATATAGGCACATCATGACTATATATGAACATATAACATTTTTTGTCACATAAAATTTTATAATGTGGACAGACCTTAAAAAAAATTTTAACACCCAGTTTTGATTGTTTTGAGGAGGTAATAAAATTCACCACAAAAATGCCTCTCTTTTGCTAATTGGTCAAAATTCATCTCCGTTTGCCATCATAACCCCTTTGTTTCTTCATTTTGTGCCTCCTTATTGGATCCGCCCCTGCACGAACGACTGTCCTCAGTTATTGACACTCGTGCAGTGATATTTTCTCAGAATTTTTTCTCATATGGCCCTGAGGAAAATATCAATCATGTTTGACAAAATAACTAATCGTTTCATTTTCTTTAATTTAGCCATGTGGAAATTTGACAGATGTTATCAACGACACAATCGAGAATCTAGCTGCGAAGGGAATCATTGCCATCAAAGACGCCACAGCTGCATTCAAAGATCAACGGTGGGTACGCCGTATTGCTGCGTCCACTGGCTGGGACAGTGAGGATAGCGATGATGAAATAACATACCAAGCAGATAAAGAGACTATTGAGGTATGTGTGAATGTCCGTATTTGGGTGTTAAGTGACATCATCATGCCCATATATGGGAATAATGATGTCATATGATGATGTTATGGTGACAAATTTGCACATAAAATTTGATAGTGTAAATAGAGCTTAAAGTCCTGTCCAGACTGTCAAAATTTTTTTTTACAAAAACATGTGACATGATGGTCATGAAGACGTCACATCATGCCCATATATAGGCACATAATGACTATATATAGGCACATCATGCCCATATATAGGCACATAATGACTATATATTGGCGTACAACCGTTTTTCGTCACATAAACTTTGACAGAGTTTAATATAAAGATAATGAATATATACTGAGGAAGATAAGTGGTGTATCCCACACAAATCCTAATCTGTTGCCTGGACTTACTTCCAGTGGGGTCCTTTTGGTGGTGATTGGGCAGTACACCGGGAGACAATCCCTGTACTCTTCCAAAGAGTGTGTACTGCATTCTTTAATGTGTACATGGGCCATAATGCACACGGGACCAACAGCTTAAACGTCTCATCCGAAAGACGGTGCGCTATTGTAAGTTGTATTTCAGCTCTCCAGCTGAAACACAAGGAGAGGCAGCGAATTAAATTGAACCGGGGGGACCTAGAGATCTCCACGGTTCAGCGCACACTCAGTGGCTATCACCAGATTAGCCAACTGAGCTAAGCTACTCTCTATTCATTATATATATTCATCTCTTTATCTGAGACTAAAGTAATTTGGCGAGTTTGTTAGTTGCTCATGCATACAAACAAATTACACAAATTTCATCACATTGAAATATAGGTATGGCACTATGTTGTTCGTAGCTCTAGACAGCCAAGGCCCTTTCACGTTGTAAAACAAGCTTGTTTAAAATATTTGCAAATGACTCGCCAGTAAGGCTGTAGAAAAATTATTAGATGCTTATGGATAAGTAAATGATGTTTGATGACATCACTATGATAAATTATAATCCTTCTGCTGTAGGTTGACCTGTCAACCGAGAATAAGAGTCAGCTTCAGTTCTTGCAGTCCATCCTTGGACCACTTGTTGAAGGCTACTGGTTATCAGCATGCAACCTTGTTCGTCTTTTGGACATGGATGTGGACGACAACACGTACCTTAAACTGGTCAATATGCATGCCAAAGAAAGAGTTGAAAAGGAATTTGCTGTCTACAGTGAGTATTATTTTTATTAAATTACGTCATCAATTCCATTGAGATTCTCGGACTAAAAGTTATGGTTTTTTGATTTTTTTTGTTTGTTTACTAGATGAAAGTTGTGCCATGGACACACTGCGTAATGCTCTTAAAGTGTTCCTGCACTGGAAAGTCCTAATTACATACTATGATGCGGAGAATATAAAGATGTTACAGTTGAAGGAGCCGTACAGAGATGAGGGTAAACTCAGCGTGCTTATTGATAAGATCGAGGCATTCCGTGTATAAATCCCTGGTTTTAGAACTGAAAGAATATTCGCCATTTTATTGATTAATTCAATTTGCAATATGTAGTGAGGGAAGCAGGTATGATGAGGAACCCAGCAAATTCAACCATTACAGATATTTTGTGTGTACTGCATGGCAGTAAATACTATGCTATCAGCATTGTATAAGAATAACTCATAAAACCCAAGCGTAAGAGAAAACTTGACTGTACCTGAAGAGGCCTGCATTCATTCTCGGCTGTGTGGTGTTGAAAAGTTCCACCTTGACACATCAGAGCATTCATAGAATCACGGTGACCAACCATCAAAAGATATTGACCCAAAAATGACAAGATGTGAGCCACAAAGCACAACAGGCAGGTGTGTTGCGGTGGTCAGTCACTGTGATCCTGTGAATGCAGTGCAAGTTAAATTAAAAATGGATTTTTATTAATTTTCTGCATTTCCCCGACGAGCCCTTTTTTTATACCTTGTTTAGGGAACCCAGGGAGTGCAAATATTGATGATTTCGAATAAAATAAAATTTTATTTTTGGCCAGTTAGCGCACCCACAGCCACGAAAAAGTGGAAATTTCAGAAAAAAAATAAAACTTTTTCTTTATTTTTATTATACCCTCAGCTGCCTTGAAATCTCCAAAGATAAGATGTATATTTCTTCCCAATTATGTAAATTTGAAGCATTTAACCATCCTATTTTACATTCACCAATAAAATTTTATTTTTATTTTCTCCTCCGTCTGGATGATTTTGACAAAATTATTTGCTAAATAAGAAAGCAAAATTTTACTTTTATTTTTATTCCACCCTCCTTCAATAATCTTTAAAAAAATAAGTATGCGAAACAAGGAATAAAAAAAGTCTCGTCTAATCTATTAATTACGCAGCAGAAATCAAGGATGTTCTACAGGTTGATGTACATTGCATGTCCCTCATTACTACTAGCAAGTATACACATGCAACTGACCTATTTTTTGCTTAGGTTTTGATATCAGTGTGATATATGCAGAGAAAAAAAAAATGAAAATATACTTTTGTTAAATCAAATTTAGGATTACTATAAGGAAAAAAGTCCTTTGTCTTATTGTCAAAGTGAATAATTTTAATATGCCAATGAACAGGGTATGTTACTTTGTTTACCAAATTTGTATTGATTTTTTTTTTTTCATATTAGTGCATTCTCTCCTGTTTTTTTAAAGTAAAGTTTGTGAAAGAGAGTCACAAATATTTATGTGTACCACAGCCCTAGAAAATTAAGAGCATAAACTGGTATGTTTGAGTTTTTGTGTACATTGTAATAGTGGCTGACTTATCTTGATTCTGTTATTGCACAGGTACTGACCTCATATTTAAACTCACTGCCAAATTCTCCCCTTCATATTAAAGCAATATTTATACAGTACTGTGTATTATTTGTTTATCTTTTCATAAATAAGAAACCTTCAATTGCATGATGTGTAAGCATTAGAACATGATGTCACGTGGAGTCATATGTTCATGCAAGGACGCTGAATTCTATTAATAATAATAATGATACATTTCTTATACAGCGCAGACATATCTGGCGACATCTCAGTGTGCTTTACACAATTTAAAAATTGTAACTTAAATATCTTAAAAGTACGAAGTATTCTCTAATTAAACAACCTTTCCTAATTTAGCACAATTTCACAAATGTAAAATGTTTAAAAAATAATAAAATTACGGTACAAGAAGCAATTTCACAAGAGAATACAATTTTAATTTATATTATTTACTTTTAATTTTATTTATCTCTTTTTTTAGTAAAATGCAAATCAATAAAACAATACAATGTATAATTCTAAGACACAGTTTGGCTCTAATCTATGTTGTCGCAGAAAGTAGATGGTAAAGGATTGGGGAATGTGTTATTAGGTAATGTCAGCCAAATTGAAAGTTCCATAAACAAGCCGGGCACAACAATCGCACGACCAGCGGCGACGAATCCAACTCCGCATTATGTGAGCGTCAGATGATGCGACACCGTCATCTGATTGTTGCTGGAGTCTGAACATATTGTCATTAAATACGATCCTTAAATGAGTCGTTGCGTTCTCCATAGAATTGTGTTGGCCGAGACCCTTGGCCGCGGTGATCGCCCAGCTTTATAATTACTTAGCCTTGTGTTGGTTGATCCGCCATTAGTATTCAAGAACATTCCCCCCCCCCCTTTGTATTCATTGTCATAGCAACCAGTTATAATACAGATTGATATTATATTTATTATGTAATTGTTAGAAAACCAACAGTATTATCTCTTTAAAATACTGTTGATATAGGCAAAGACTATAGAACTGCAAGTTGTCCGACTCTTGGGGCTTCATTGGAATCCTATCTCAAAAAAAATGCTATCACGAACCAAAAGGCGTCCTTCAAGAGAACGTAAAAGGGCGCCCCCTATGTTGTATAGTACTTTTTCATTGCATGAATACAAAGTCAGGGCAGTTGGACCTTTTGCGGTTCTATACTCTTTGATATAGGTGTACAAATTGCAGACAGAAAACATCAATAGAAATCTCCATCAATTGTATTTTTTGAAAAAAAAACATTTATATCAACATAGAATGTTATATTTTGCAAAATGTTGTTTTAGAAGTGTGTTTCTAATTAGGTTGAACTGTATAAACAGTAAGATAGCTACATGTGCATCAGGTAAATAAAATTGGTGCTGTATTAATAAATGTTGAAACACTTTATTCCTTTAATGACTGATAAATCAGAACAAGGCTAGGAATACGTGCGTGTCCTATAAAAAAAGCACGTAAACGTGCATTTGTCCCACAAATGCACGTGTTTACGTGTATGTACTTTTGTTTTGTGGGGCCTTAGGGATATAATTATATCAACAATACAATACAACAGTTATTTTTCTTCATACAAATTAGGTGGATGCGAGATAATGAGTAAACCAAAGTACTTTGATATCGAGGAGTGGAAGGGATAGCCCATTATACGGATAAATATAATGGCAATAAAACATCAGCTGCTCGTCATTTACATTAAAATTTAACAAGATATGAAAAATAACAATATGAAAAATTAATCAAGCATCTACAAAATAGTTACTTAATAAAATAGCAAAATAATATTGCCAATATTCGATGCATAAGCACAAATGCACCTTGATATTATTTCATAATAAAGTGTACAAATAACATGTTCAGTTCCAATTAGCATTATAAAACCTGAACGATAATAAAAATGTAATTAAACATCTACACAATACAAAGCAATAATAATTAGATACACTAATTTGCATCAGTGGCACACATCATACAATACCTGATGGTGCATCCAGAAACAAAAATGAAAAGAAATTAAATCAGATTGAAAGCAAAAGTACAACAGAAACACAGATGAATTAAAGGCCTATAGATACAGTATATGACAGAGATGATTATTGATATGAACTTATTCAAGTACTGTATAATAATTTGATAATGTAATTCTTTAAGGCGTTCATGTAATTTGATTCTCAGTTTATTTCAATATTTGTAACGAATTTCCTTTCTGTTATTCCATTTGTATTTTAAACGACGCACCACTCGTTGAGTTAAGCGCCACCGATGAATATTAATAAAGTACAGTACGTAGTTTCGAAATTCGTTGTTTCGAACCAGTCAAGCGATCGCTTCACGTGACGTCATTCATTCGGTACTCGTAATATTAGTGAGAATAAATAAATAATATTCAATGAGGAAAGAGACCAGGTTGGTTGACGAAGTTAAAGGAATCTCACAAAGAGCAAAAATGCTGTTGCTTGTCTTTTGTTTAGCTCTAGTCCCTGCTTTAGGTCAAGCTACACTGGTTGGTTCCATTGAAACAATACCAGAAAAGGATTACAGAAATTACGCAATAATTCTCAATTTTGCTGCTACGACTATCAACGACAATAGGGAAACCTCATATGACGAAAGGTGTACCCGATTTCTCGAAGTAAATAAGCAGGTATGTTGATTCCAAATGAGTCTTAGGAGAGGTTGGGGAAGGAATGACTGTGGGGAAGATTGTGTGCACGTGTGATTGTGGGTGTGTGTGTGTTATTCAGTTCAGTTATATTTAGTTCATTCTTGAACAACATGAAGAAAGAAAAATAAATCGAACAACTTTGAAAGGTGGACAAATGACAATATTATCTGAATAAACTGTAAAGAATAACACACCCTCCCCCACCCCCCGCAAAAAAAAACATGTTTCTATTGGGGACGGTACTCACTAATACAGTGGTCTCATGTACACTAATTGTCGACCACACAGTAAACACCAAGAGCCAAAAGTGGTTTCATGAGAATAGCAATTTGTCTATCACAAATTAGTTTCACTATTTTTTGTGGGGTGGGGTGGTGGTGTTGAAATATAGAACTACTAAACGTTTCATTTATACATAAAAAATGTGAAAATGTTCTCTTTGAAAGATGGTGTTTTAACATTTCGACAGCATCCCAATAATAATCCATCAAGGTTTACAGCAAAGTGACAGCTTGCAAAAATTGTAACTATTCAAAAGAAAATAAAGAAATACATACAACGACTTGGCAAGCCATTGAATAATACGGTATTAACCTTCTTGCCTACAGGTCATTCGAGGCGAATTATTTAAGGTAAAAATCGAGTTCTTTCCAGAAGAATGTCGAATAAATACGGACGACACGTGTGAGCTTGTTCGCGCCTGCAATGAGGTAAAATAATTCTGCAGTGAACGCGAGTTCATTTTTAGTGTTTATTTGCGTTCATTTACTGTATCTATATGCGTTTAATTCATTTTTGTTTCTGTTGTTCCTTTTGTTTTCAATTTGATTTAATTTCTTTCTTTTTTTTTCTGTTCTGGATGCACCATCAGGTATTGTCTGATGTGTACCACTGAAGCAAAAGTGAATCCAATAAATAATATTATTATGACAGTATATATTCATTTTTTTAATAATGTTTTTATGAGGTTTTTTACAAAATTGTATATATAATAGGCCTATTTAAAACTAAATACATAAAGTACATGTTGTATTTATTTCAAAAATATCTAAATCAGATATCATTATCGGTACAGAAACTAAAAATCACATTTCAAGATTCCATATTCAATTAAAGATGTGATTTAATAATCCAAGATTTTATTTTTGAGTTAAGAAATATTGGAATTCTGTCTATTATATATTATTTTGGAATTCCGTATTTCTGTGAAACATTAATTCCGTCTTTCTGGGATAAAGTAACTTGATTCCACCTTTCCAAGATAGGCCTAAATGAAAACCTGAAGACTTGAGAGGTCTTCATAAGTTTGAGTATGCCTGGCCTTATTGAATTATCATCAAGTTTATGATGAATTTCATTTTCTTTTTCGTTAGGTACACAAATGTAGTGCATCAGTGTGGTCAAGACCGTGGCATGCAGAACCAATGTCACTAGAAGACCTTCAATGCAATGTTGCATAAATACAAAATCATTGGTTTTAATATGATCTTACACAATTCGAATATATAAATTAGTAAATTCATTGAAAGTAATCAAGGTATGATGAACAGGGGCGGCGCCAGGGGGTCCACACCCCCCCCCACCTTCCCAGTCGGGGAAAAATTAAATTTGTCGGGGATTTTTTTTAAAATTTATTTAAAGATAATACAATTTTGTGTTAAGCAAGGGATTCTTTATTTAAAAAGAATGTCGGGATTCTACTAGTCCACCTGTCGAGGGTACTAACTCCCTGTCCAGGTACCAGCCCCTGTCGGGGAAGAGCTGGCGCACCACTGCAGCCCATACGATCGCAATAGTATACAACACCTCGCACATACGGTAGCACTGCTCGCGCTAAATAGTTTTTTCCCGACAGCCATGCTGAAAATTTCCCGACAGGGGGTCCAAGCGGAGGTGTGCAGAAGTCCCGACGGGTTGTCCTTTGCCCCCTGGACCCCTGCCAGCGCCGCCCCTGATGTTGAAGTGTATTAAGGTAGTTTTTTTTTCCCGATTTTATTTGACCTTGCTGGAAATAAATTAATATTATTATAAATAAAGCAAAATTAGGTCATATGTAAGTAATGATATTATTCCATAATTAAAAAAAAGACATATATGACGTTTTGTAAAAAATGTGTCATTTATCATGCACCTACTTGTTTTTTTTTAATGATATACTTTATATATGTTATACATCCCTCCCATAAAAAAACAATGTGTTAAATATACATCACCTATATTTTTTACGATTACAAATAACCGAATATGGTACACAAAAATATCCACATTTCTCAATAACATGTATAGGCCTATGTATGTATGCATGCATGTATGTGTGTTTGTATGTGTATATGTGTGTGTGTATGCATGTGTGTGTGTGCGTATGTGTGTATGTATATGTATGTATATGTATGTATGTATATATATATAAATATATTTATATATATACGTATATATATTTATATATATATACGTATATATATGCATATATATGCATATATATACATATATATATATACATAAATATACATATATATGTGGAAGAAGGTGACTCAGTCAGACCATGGACCTATTAATAAATAGGTCCATGGTCAGACACAAATGAGTTATTCTTGGCTTTTTGTATTGTAAAAATGATGCTTTATTCACGTCAAAATATATTCGCAAACAAAACACGCAATAGTGTATCGATACGTAACAGATGGACGAAGTTACAGCTATAACAGTTGATCACGACGATTACATCGATTACAATGCTTGACATGGATTACAACAGTTACAACAGTTGCATCAATTACAAGGCTTACAGCTATTACAACTATTACACACAAACACAATTCAAAACCTGAAACCAAAACAAACACATATTACAGTATTTCAACTAACGAATTACAAATAATACATTTTACCAATAACAGGCCTAAGCACGGCCTAAAGTCAGTACCGTAACATGCCTATTCATAAACATTAATTACTGTATAGTTAAATGATAACAATCAGTATAATCACATTCGTAAATATAC
>NW_022756705.1:622420-641157 GCF_011630105.1 Anneissia japonica
ATAATAATAATAATAATAATAATAATAATAATAATAATTATAATTATAATTATAATAATAATAATAATAATAATAATAATAATAATAATAATAATAATAATAATAATAATAATAATTGCCAATATTCGATGCATGATGACAAATGCACCTTGATATTATTCCATAATAAAGTGTACAATTAACATGTTCAGTTCCAATTAGCATTTGCAATTTATAAAACTAAACGATAATAAAAATGTAATTAAATATCTACACAATACAAAGCAATAATAATTAGATACACTAATTTGCATCAGTGGCACACATCAGACAATACCTGATGGTGCATCCAGAAATAAAAATGAAAAGAAATTAAATCAAATTGAAAGCAAAAGTACAACAGAAACACAGATGAATTAAAGGCCTTTAGATACACTATATGATAGAAATGATTATTAATATTAACTTATTCAAGTACTGTATAATAATTTGATACATAACTTGATGTTCATACTAGGATATTACAATGTGTTTGCAGATAAAGTGGGCCTATTTATATACCTATCAATGACATATTTAAATGAACACAAAATGAACAAAAAGTTTATACAGTTCAATTAGTCATACCAAAAACAAAAAAAAAGAAAAGAAAATAACAAACAGTTAAATAACAAACAAGATCTTAAATTTGAATTGTTGTACAGATAAAATATCATTGGCATCAAGAAATGGTGAATAGAGATATTATATATTTATTTATTTTACTTTGATGTTTTCTACGACTTTTTGTATTACTTTAAATTCTATTTTGATTGTTGTACTGTATTGCCGAATTGCCAAAAAGAAATAAATTAAGTATATATATGAAATACTCTGCTGTATTATTTAAAAATATCTAAATGTCTCGGATGTGATTTTCTGGTCTCGTTGAGTCATGTCGCCCTTCTGATTACAGTAATTAGTATCCCAAAATTAACCAAAATTAGGGCCAATCTGTGAAAAAATTAGAAAGAAGCAGACTTCAACTGATTTGTGTAGGGATATATACAAGGATACACCAAAAAAAAGTTAGGTGGGTTAGGGGGTGGGGAAAATTTTGTATGTGGGGTCAATGGTCATTGACCCCAATCTAAAATACTAAAAAGTGTATCTCCGGAACACTATATGGTATATGGTTGATCTTGGTGTCAAAATGCACAGAAATATATAGCAAAAAAGAAAATAATATTGAAAGCTCTCATAATCAATTCTTAACTTTAAAAATTTAGGTCAAAGGTCAAAATGTCAAAAATGGTACCGTAGTGTTTGGTCACTAAATTAGCATATTATTTTAAAATATTACAATGAATGTGATTTCAACTTATTTGTGTAGGAATACATACTAGGATACACCAAAACAAAGTTAGGGTGATAGCAGATTGGGGAAATTAATTTGTTGGGGTTAAAGGTCATTGACTTAACCTAAAACACTAAGACATGTGTCTTGGGAACACTCTACAATATATGGTGGATGTTAGTGTCAAAATGCACAGAATAATACAAAAACTAAGAAAATAATATAAAAGGACCCTCATAACCAATTCATTACCTCAAAAAATGAGGTCAAATGTCAAAATGTTAAGAATTGTTATGGTAATCGATCTGGATCAATTTTGCAACTGGCTGCTTGCTTATGAAATTTCAGATAACAAGCAATTCCAATAGGATTATCCCCACACCCATATGTTATATGCATTGTTATCCAGCGTTTCGGATTGTGGATTCAGTTGACTTGAAACTTGCAATGCAAATGCTGTTATAACACTAGTAGGGTAGTTGCATGTGTAAAGAGCACATTTGATGTCCAGAAATGCTGGAAACGGTGTCATTTCCAGACCAGACATTTGGGTAAGATGCCCGTTTTTGACACCATGTCCAGCATTTCTGGACATATCAAATTGTGAGGTGTAGCTGCATTAAAACTGGGATATCATGTGTGTTTCTGCTTGTGGGGTTTGCTATGGACATTGTTCAAATGGAGTGCTTGCAGACAAAGTTAGTGATGAAGAGGAATCAGGAAAGGAATCCTACTAATTTAGATATTTATTTATTAAAGATGTACTGTCATCAGTCATAAAGACAGGGAAATACCTCTAAAATCTTCATAAAATTATGAATAGTTTATTTAAAATGATCAAACAAAAATATTAGCTTCCATTAAAAAATAGATCGAAAAAAGTAGTTTTACTGATTTACAGACATTTTTAAAAAAATCCTTAAATTTATTACTAGCCAATTTAAGGATATATAGACCTATGCAAATAAATACAGGAACTGTCCGAAAATTGAGGGAAATTTTATTTTTTCTAATTAAAATTTTTAATTTGAAGTTAATAACTTGTCTAAATATACAAATTCAAATGTGAAATTAGAATTTTCGTTTTCATGACTGATAGTAGGCCTACAGCAGCGTTCCGCA
Organism: Anneissia japonica; assembly: GCF_011630105.1. Lineage (NCBI taxonomy): Eukaryota > Metazoa > Echinodermata > Crinoidea > Comatulida > Comatulidae > Anneissia > Anneissia japonica. The sequence continues at coordinate 624,858 of NW_022756705.1, forward strand.
AACTATTTACTTCATGAAATATTTACGATTCCAGACACTAAGCTGAGGCCCAGCAGCCCAGCGCTCCAGGGACCAAAATACCAAAAGCCTTGCAAGAAGTTTTGATCATGAAGCCTCCATATATATATATATATATAATAAATACAATACTTTTACATCATTGGGTATCGGGATCAAGGGATCTCCATGGTGGTTAAGCGTACACAAAGTGGTACCACCAGTTGAGCCGACTGATGATCTCAATTTACAATTAACCTTGCAGTACCTATTCATATTTAAAAACTACACAATTATTATATAATTCAAAAGTGTAATCTACTGTTCCACAATAATTAATGAAAAGAAATCAATTGATGAAAAAACATAATGCTAATACATGCATGGGAAATTGCATCCAATATTTAAACATATTTAAAAGACTCTGAAACGGCAAGACTGTTATTTTTCAATCTTCGAAAAGAAAAATTCAATGGCGCCTTTCCCTCTAAGTTGACCTCAAGTTGACCAAAAATCGCCCTCAAGTATTTTAAAATCACCTTATTTTGCGAGCTAATGCCCTCTCACCCAATCAAGCCCCCTCCCCCCACCAATTCACTTCTCGACCCTCTGTAGTCCCCTCCATTTCAAGACTCCTGGATACACCAATGGACAAAGGTCAATGGAAGCTTAATGTCATTCGTTTGAACATCAGCTGCTCCTCATTTTATTGAAGTGAAAAAGAAGAAGATGAAAAAACATAATGCTAATACATGCATGGGAAATTGCATCCAATATTTAAACATATTTAAAAGACTCTGAAACGGCAAGACTGTTATTTTTCAATCTTCGAAAAGAAAAATTCAATGGCGCCTTTCCCTCTAAGTTGACCAAAAATCGCCCTCAAGTATTTTAAAATCACCTTATTTTGCGAGCTAATGCCCTCTCACCCAATCAAGCCCCCTCCCCCCACCAATTCACTTCGCGACCCTCTGTAGTCCCCTCCATTTCAAGACTCCTGGATACACCAATGGACAAAGGTCAATGGAAGCTTAATGTCATTCGTTTGAACATCAGCTGCTCCTCATTTACATTAAAATTTAACAAGATTTTGAAATCTGAAAAATAACAATATGAAAAATTGATCAAGCATCTACAGAATAATTACTTAATAGAATTGCAAAATAATAATAATAATAATAATAATAATAATAATAATAATTGCCAATATTCGATGCATGATGACAAATGCACCTTGATATTATTCCATAATAAAGTGTACAATTAACATGTTCAGTTCCAATTAGCATTTGCAATCTATAAAACTAAACGATAATAAAAATGTAATTAAACATCTACACAATACAAAGAAATAATAATTAGATACACTAATTTGCATCAGTGCCACATATCAGACAATCCGCTTCCTTGCACACAGTCAAGATGTGTATAAGAGACAGGATATATACAAGGATACAAAGTAAGTGGGTTAGGGGGTAGGGAAAATTTTTTATGAGGGGTCAAAGGTCATTGACCCCAATCTAAAATACTAAAAAGTGTATCTCCGGAACACTATATGATATATGGTTGATCTTGGTGTCGAAATGCACAGAAATATATAGCAAAAAAGAAAATAATATTGAAAGCCCTCAAAATCAATTCTTAACTTTGAAAATTTAGGTCAAAAGTCAAAATGTCAAAAATGGTAGTTTTTAGTCACTAAATTAGCATATTATTTTAAAATATTACAATGAATGTGATTTCAACTTATTTGTGTAGGAATACATACTAGGATACACCAAAACAAAGTTATTGTGATAGCAGGTTGGGGAAATTAATTTGTTGGGGTTAAAGGTCATTGACCTAACCTAAAACACTAAGATATGTGTCTTGGGAACACTCTACAATATATGGTGGATTTTGGTGTCAAAATGCACAGAATAATACAAAAACTAAGAAAATAATATAAAAGGACCCTCATAACCAATTCATTACCTCAAAAAATGAGGTCAAATGTCAAAATGTAAAGAATTGTTATGTTAATCGATCTGGATCAATTTTGCAACTGGCTGCTTGCTTATGAAATTTCAGATAACAAGCAATTCCAATAGGATTTGATTTAATGTACTGTCTAATTTTTTGATATATCCATGTTTAAATTTGATTTAATGTTGATGTGATCAATTTAGTTTACATTTCTTTTTACTCGTTTTTACCTGTAATCGTGTAATTTCGCTTTTTAATGTACTGTTTTAATGACCCCAACCAGGGCAATGTAAATAATGTGCAATTTAGATTCGTCTACAATACATTATACTGCCTTCTGTTCCCCCGTTATTTATTTATTCACTTACTCATTTTTTATGGTAATTTTGTTGTTTTTATGACATAATTGTAATTTTAACTTTTTTTGCCTGAAATTTGGATATTGAATATTGAATAAAAAATCCATGAATGAATGAATGAAAAGGATTATCCCCACACCCATATGTTATCTGCATTGTTATCCAGCGTTTCGGATTGTGGATTCAGTTGACTTGAAACTTGCAATGCAAATGCTGTTATAACACTAGTAGGGTAGTTGCATTTGTAAAGAGCACATTTGATGTCCAGAAATGCTGGAAACGGTGTCATTTCCAGACCAGACATTTGGGTAAGATGCCCGTTTTTGACACCGTGTCCAGCATTTCTGGACATATCAAATTGTGAGGTGTAGCTGCATTAATAGTGGAATATCATGTGTGTTTCTGCTTGTGGGGTTTGCAGAAATGGAGTGCTTGCAGACAAAGTTAGTGATGAAGAGGAATCAGGAAAGGAATCCTACTAATTTAGATATTTATTTATTAAAGATGTACTGTCATCAGTCATAAAGACAGGAAAATACCTCCAAAATCTACATAAAATTATGAATAGTCTATTTAAAATGATCAAACAAAAATATTAGCTTCCAATAAAAAATAGATCGAAAAAAGTAGTTTTACTGATTTACAGACATTTAAAAAAAAATCCTTAAATTTATTACTAGCCAATTTAAGGATATATAGGCCTATGCAAATAAATACAGGAAATGTCCGAAAATTGAGGGGAGTTTTATTTTTTCTTATTCAAATTTTTATTTTGAAGTTAATAACTTGCCTAAATATACAAATTCAAATGTGAAATTAGAATTTTCGTTTTCATGACTGATAGTAGGCCTACAGCAGCGTTCCGCAAACTATTTACTTCACGGAATATTAACGATTCTAGACACTAAGCTGAGGCCCAGCAACCCAGCCGCTTCAGGGACCAAAATACCAAAAGCCTTGCAAGAAGTTTTGATCATGTTTTATTTAATTAGCATGCTGCCATTATTTTATAGCAAAATGTTGGGTTTTTATAGTTTTAATCTTTACTAAAATGACTAAAATTCCTATTTTAAAATGTACAATGTTGTATCAGTCAACTTGTATAAATATAATAGACCTATAGTCATTGTAATTCAAATTTTATTAATGTGTTCGTGTTTCTTGCACTTTATTTATTCATTGAGGAATAAGCATCTCATTTCATATAATTATGGAATTGATAAGACATTTTTTTATATAATTTTTGCAATACATTGTGTTTCATATTATTTTAAAAACTAATTGTGATTTGGTCATTATTTTTCTAGATATAGCATTCTTAACCTGTGTGATGACTGCACTCTCGAAAAAGGGCCCATCGGAACCTAGTTTCACTACTGGGAAGTGGCAGGTTCGAGGGAGGTCCCAGCCAGCCCCCCTCCAAATTTGAATGTGCAGGTTATGTTCGATTGCGTCAGAGAAAGTAGAATTTGGCTTACAAACGATATTGAGTTGTAAATTATTGGTCCGGCCAAAACTGAACCAGCCTTACCGCTTCCTTGCACACAGTCACTGGCGGTTCATCTACTGCAGGGGCGGCGCTAGTGGGGGACCAGGGGCAAAGGGCCCCCTCACTATCGCTATACTATTGTGGTGGTAGCGCCAGATGTTCCCAGACAGGGGGCCGCTATCACGTCCCGACAAGGGGTTGGTACCCGCGACAGGGGCCTCTTAACTTGCATGGTTTTCTATCAAATTATTCTTTTTAAATAAAGAATATATACCATCAACACAATTTTTCCCCAACGAAAGAAGGGGAGGGGGTGCTAGACTTCCCCGACGGTGGGAAGGGGTTGTGGAACCCTTGTCGGGGAGCTTGGACCCCTCGTCTGGGAATTCCTGGCGCCGTCCCTGATCTACCGTCGTGCTTTCATCACACCTTTCATTTGCACTTCTTTTCCACTAATGATACTTTTTTGTAAGGAGATAACCCAAACATTTGTCGTCATAATGGCAAATCATTTGTCGTTGTTACATGAAAGGTTGGGTAACGAATGTAGTTTTAGCCCACCTTTTTTAGTCGCTCGTTTTGGAGTAATATAAGTCCATCATACGACCGTGATACAGTCGCATACAGAGCACATGTTTCTAGCAGGGTGACTAACATGTTCAGTGCTGCAGTTGCATTGTTGCGTCTCACTACCACCTAGTGGCTCAGTGTACTGTACTATGCTTGAAAATGAGTGCAGACTAACAGGAAGTCAGCAATTACTATACTATAGTTTTAATTAAATATTAATATTGTATATATGTTATATACCGAGTTTGCCCATAGTTTGCGGAACGTCGTAGTACTTTAATAATTGTTTTTATCTTAAATTATTAAATTTTTCTGTGGTTGAAATTCGTCGTGCTGTTATATATTGAGCTGCTTTTTCTCCCTTTTTTCAGGCCTGCCCAACACAAGATGTTTGTTTTTTTGTATTTGCAATTTTGTATTTTCTAGTGCCTTTGGAAGAAAATAAATGTTTTGTTGAATTGAATTGAATTGAATCTGTAGTTATAGTTATAGTTATGAGTTATAGTTGTAGTTATGAGGGTCCTTTTATAATATTTTCTTAGTTGTATTGTTCTATGCATTTTGACACCAAAATCAACCATATATCATAGAGTGTTCCCAAGATATATATTTTAGTGTTTTAGGTTGGGTCAATGACTTTTAACATCAAAAAAGTAATTTCCCCACTCTCTTATCATCCTAACTTTATTTTGGTGTATCCTAGTATGCATTCCTACATAAGTAAGTTGAAATTTTATTCATTGTAATATTTTAAAATGATATATGCCAATTTAGTGACTAAAAAATACCATTATTAACATTTTGAACTTTGACCTACATTTTTAATTTTATGATTTGATTATGAGGCCTTTAAATATTATTTTCTTATTTACTATCTAATTATGTGCATTTTGACACCAAGATCAACCATTATTATACTATAGAGTGTTCGGGAGATGCATTTTTTTTAGTATTTTAGACCGGGGTTAATGACCTTTGACCCCACCCCCGATCCCACCTAACTTTTTTTGGTGTATCCTGGTATATATCCCTACACAAATCAGTTGAAATTTGCTTCTTTCTAATTTTTTCACAGATTAAGTTTAATTTTGGGATACTAAATCTTTGTTTTTGTATTTCTAATTTTTTTCAGGTACACACTGAGGCATAAATACAAATTGGTTTACGTTTAAATATGTATTTTGAATTGGAATATTTAAATCGGTAAATCTATAGCATTTATGAGTTATTCAAGGTAGATAGATATAAATGGTTAGCCACTTGATGATTTTGTCATTTAAATGTTTGCTTTTATTATCGTGTATATTAGAAGTAATACAATTTATAATTAACACACAACTGGTGTGAAATAATGAACACATTTAATATATACACACTGTTAAACACTGTTAAGCACTGTTACATGATATACCTGTATACGTACTGAAGCGTGGCGTTCACCTTTGCATTACGAACTTGCTTGCTGCTAAACAATTGTAGAATTTAGCCCCTGTGGTGTAGCTAAATAAATGGTTTCGTCGTTTTTGTCATCTCTACTTGAAACAGAGTGATGGCGAAGCAACAGCCGTAACCACGAGAATTGAAGTGGCGAGGTTGCGAGCACTGAGGCTGGATCCAGGGGCTGCCCAGTGGGAGTTCAGAGGCCGGAGGCCCCTAGAAAAGTTTGCTATTTTCACATTGTATAGGCCAATTTCAAATGATGTTCTGTAGTAGTAATGTAATATAAAAGTTTAAAAATGTTTTTTTTAAATAAAAATATATTTCAAATTATAGCATTCAGGGCTATGGTGAAGCAAAACAGTAAAACCACTTTGAATTAATACCAGGCAGGTTCATTCAAGAGAAATATTGTTACAGCATCGTTGTTATTTTAGTATTTTGCCTTTTGACATTGACACATTAAATCTATGATTAGACCTATGAACGAAAAATAATACAGTACACGTACTGCAAATACTATGGTACACTTACATTCAATACACGTAGGCCTATTTAAAAGATATTTATTTATAAAAAAAAAATAATGTTGCATATAAGAGCCATCAAGAATAAATATACAGATAAATACATGGTTGTTTCTTGTCAGTTGAATCTTTTTTTTCTCTATGGTTTAGGCAATTCAGTAAAGAAATGATTGTGTCCTAGGCAAGTGTATAAGGGAACCTTTAGCCTGATTTTCAGAAAAGGCTCACTGTGGGTAGTACCACTTGATTTTGTTAAAAGCAAAGACCTGACACTGAATTTCATCTGAAGAAGAAATACATCCTAGTTTCTTAATCAGTCATTATAAATCACATACTAAAGAGAAGAAAATAATGTAAATTATTATTAAACGTTCATCCCAGGTTCCTGAGTGATTTCAAGGGGGAGAAGATTGAGTCTAAACATGCAAGTGGAATTTTGCCTTAAAACCTAACCAGTTAAATTGTGGTCTGTCAAAAAGTGGACAGGTTGAAACCTGACCAACTGTACCAGTGGCTACAGCCCTGAGCAATATCATAAACGGGGATTATATTTTAAGGCGCTATAATATATGACCATTAACCACCATTGACCAAAGTCGTTTGGTCATGCATACAATTTGTACCGTTTTCCAAAGAAATATATCAATGGCTAAGAGATGTGGAGGTAACTGAGTGACAATATGCAAAAATAATCTATGAAAACGCCCATGTCAGTCCAAGTTGTTGAGATATTTAAGGACGGAAATGCATTGTCTAAACATCAAGGCACTCTACTGTACTCAAACAGGCTCGTAACAAGAATGAATTCGAAAGAGAGGGACCGGGGCCCAGGGAGGTACTTTTATTTTTACACTACGGTGGATCGTCTACACTACCTGAGCCAGTGGTAGCTCCAGAAAATTTGTCAACAAGGGGTCCGACATGTCTGACGGAAAGGTCTGAACCAAGGAGCCAACTAGAGCCTCGGTTCTGGTTTTGGTGGGTAAAGCCGATCTCCTAAGGACTCCAAAAGAGTAGGAGTATAACAGGAGGGGTAGAAATAGAGTCTAATGGTAGGAAAGGTCGACCACCATCCACCATCTGTGAAAAATCCCTCCCTCGGCCCCCCCTTTATTTCAAATTCCTGGATCCGCCACTGAAACCCTTAGATAAAGCCCAAGGCCGTTATATTATTAGTTCAACCATGGCACGTTTGAACTCAATATAGCCTATAAGGTTATCTTCTTATTGTTATATATATTTTTATGCCGTATTGTGTCTTTTAGGACCAGGGTTTCCATGGTCTTTATCAGCTTTGGTCTAATTAGAATAATAATGATAAAGACAAATGTTAATTTGCGATCATAGAAAAGTGGTCTTTAATTGGAGGTAGTCTTTAATTGAATGGTCTTTAATTAGAGGGATACATGTATTAATAGAATAAAACACAGGACCTATTACTTAAGTAATAGACAGGCTACTTCTGCCTCAGTTGCCGTCAAGATGCAGCCTCAATGGGAGGCTATGTGATGAAGTCTCTACACAAGACTGCAGCGGGCGCACTTCAATGGAGTGTAACTCTCAACTTTAGAATCCGCTTGTCCGGATGCGGCTCTGTTACGGTAGTTGCGTTTCATACGAACCGCAAATGGACACGCAATCGCAACCGCACGGAGGTTCTGTGTACTGCAAGTTTGGTGTGGTTGTTAATACAGTAAATAAAATTTAAAAAAACTTCATCAATATCTTAAGAATTTGAAATGCTCAGGGCTCATTTTGGTTCCCCCTTCCACTTTTTGGCGCCCCAGGCACGTGCACCCTTGTAGTTACGCCAATGACTAGATATCAAGGCAGTACTGTTACTGAAATTGCAGATTTAATCCATTATAAATACCCATAAATACCAAATGAACCATCAGAAGAACTCGAGTTAATGCTGCACGTCACGTCCATGTTCAACAATGCAATTATCTAAGAGTCTTGACTATGTACAAGTAAAATTATATTAAATTCAATAAAGACTATAATCATTAACTTGAATATATGGCATTCCATATAAGAGTGTAAATGAGACAAGTTAGGCAAGCGACTGAAGGGGTAGAGGGCGGAGTATGGAACGAAGTCCGTTGATCTTTCGGCCGCCGTACTGTCATATCTCAAGTCCGATATTTACGTAGCAGATGATGATAAATAATCCCAAAACCAAATCCACCACTGTATCTGCAGTGGGAGATTTACCACTGTGAATTGATCAGTCTATAATTGTGGGGATGTGACTTCCATAATTACTTACTTTTGTGAGATACTTAAAGAAAGTTGGATGTTCTCTAATCTCCAATGCCTTGCTGCTCCCGCCGATTGTGTTTCCAATTTTTCTATTATCGTTGAAAACATGGACGAACGTTATAACTCCATGCTGAAAACTTTATAATTTTACTAAACGACAATCAACCTTTTCGATTGTATATAACACTTCTTATTAAAATGGAGATAAATTCGGCATAAACTTCACAGGCAGTCCATTTTTCGGGTGCGGTACTGGGAGAAATCCCATTTTAAGTTTGTCCTCTGCTTGAATTCCCCAGCTACATTTTCTGATCAGTTCGATAGTGAATACTTTTAAGAACAAGATGGCAAATTGTTTGCCGATACAGCTTCTAGGTCCGCCTCCAAATACACAATAATTGTAGCGGTTTTGTGTAAATTTTTCGTCTTTATCGTCGGTCATAAACCGATCCGGGTTGAATTCATGAGTATTGGTGTAGTAGCTTGAATAAGCCATTGTTTCTCTGATGCTCCATACTAGCGTCCAGTCTTTTGGAATCTGCTTGCCCTGAAAACAAAACATAAAGTAATGTCATCATTTAATTATTATCGTTATAGCTATTACTATCATTATTATTATTATCATTGTCATTAGTAGTGGTGGAGATGGTAGCAGCAGCACAAAAAGTATTATTATTATTATTATTATTATTATTATTATTATTATTATTATTATTATTATTATTATTATTATAGTATAATTATTATTATTAGAGTAGTATTGTACTGTGGTTAAAACGTCATATTGATAACGTTTTTAATGACGCCCTCTATGTAAGCCGGACGGGACTTTCCCTTTTCATCCACAGTCGCTGAACACTTCAAATCACATTGACCATGCATAGCATTTCATATACCATTTTGTATATTTACCTCAGGTGGACTTATTAGAATATATTACTAATCAAATAAGTAAAAATGACTTATATTATATGCAACAACTATGCAATATGCAATCAAAACATTTTGCCTAGCGTTACTACCTATTGAGTCATTCCATATGAATCCAACACACTTTTTTGCCCGACCCCCTTCAAATTGCCCAATATTTTGCATGTTGGGGGTTCTACCTGAGATAACCCCATAGTGAAATCTTTGCCGCTTCGCACCAGCATAAAATATGTTCCGCCCTTTTTCTGGGGGTTCTCCCTCGCTCAATTTTCTTATTTATACCCTAGTGATGCTAAATCAGCAGTGAAACCTTGGTCCCAGAAAAATGGTCAAATTTTCACTATACTATGGTGCCAGTTTCATAGAATCTATCAGCAGATTTCCTGGAAACTGGCACCATAGTATAGTGACAATTTGACCATTTTTCTGGGACCAAGGTTTCACTGCTGATTTAGCATCACTAGGGTATAAATAAGAAAATTGAGCGAGGGAGAACCCCCAGAAAAAGGGCGGAATATATTTTATAATTCTATATAATTCTCACTAGCCCGGACATCATCGAAGTGCATATCATTGGAAAGAGAATCTTCTTCTTTATCCAACGATACCAGAATTTCTCCAATACGTTGAGTTTCAAGAGAGATATCAGCAGTTGTCTGTCAGAAGGTGAGTTTTTTTAGCCAAATCTCATGAACATTTCAAATTGCTCATCAGAAAATGCTGGTGCGGAGCCAAAAATTTCACTGTGGGGTTATCTCAGGTAGAACCCCCAACATGCAAAATATTGGGCGATTTGAAGGGGGTCGGGCAAAAAAGTGTGTTGGATTCATATGGAATGACTCTATTATGATGTCATTGATCTACACTGGTCGGCCTACTATCTTACCTCAAGAGTAAATGTCTGCAAGACTTTCCGGAACCCACCACCGACCGGCGGTGTAATCCTCAACGTCTCCGTAACAACTGCGCTTACATATTTCAGGTTATGAATGTCCTTTAACTTTAGCTGCAGACTATCATCCGAAGAATGCAATGCACTCTCTTTCAACTCCTCTTTGATTCTGGCAACGACTTCAGGATTCCTGGAAAGATTTAAGACCAGAGTGGTAGCCGCACTAGACGTCGTCGCGAAACTTGCGAACAGAAGCTCTAAAGCGAGGTCCTTAATCTGGTCATAGTCTGTTGTATCATCCAAACACTCCATCAGGAATCTTAGTGCATTCTGGTCTTCTGAAGAATCTGTGTCTCTTTTCGATCGAATACTGGTCTCGATTCGTTCCAAGAGAATTTTCCTCGCTTTCATACCCTAAAATAATATGAATTTAAATAGTTACACACTAGGCTTAACTATGAAGCAATTTTTTTTCGCTTTTCGCTCTATGAGCTATTTTTTTATATAAAACCTCGTAAGTTTAATTGGGGATAGAAGCTTGGATAGTATCTAGGTAAACGTAAAGGCGAAATCCCCAAATACAAAATGTTTGCTCACCAATCTTCTCTCGCACAGGAATCACACCACACTAAAATGTTTCTGAGCACTAAGTGCACAGAGTCACATTGTTATCATCTCATTCCCGTGCTAGCTCCTCTCAATATCTCTTCAGCCAGCTCTTACATACGCCACTGGCGTAAACGAGTCAGAGGCGTGGATGCATAGTAGTGCATCGAAATCAATGTTAAGCACATTATATTTGATAGGCAATTTGCGTTACCTTGTTTAGACCTGATCCTGGGATATTGATTGGTAAGCTGAAAATATTATCCATAAATACTTTGAATGTTTTTGTAAGGCTCATTATATCCTTTTTAGAATAATTAAATCCACACAACGTCACGCCTCCAACACGAAATATCAATTCGCCCATCTCAGGATACACGAGAACGAATTCCCTTGCGCACCAATCTTCCAGAGTTTCGTCAATCTGTGTTTGTATTGAGGAAACATAGGACGCTAGGGCGCTGTGTCGAAACGCCGTCAAAGCGCGTTTGCGCATGGTAGTATGACGCGCGCCAAACGCACTGCTTAGGGCGTGCTCCCCGAGGAGGCTACGTGTGGAATGTGGTAGTGACGGTGACAATATCTCGTTTTCTAACTGGAATATCTTCTGTAGATTTTCTGCCCCGTAAACACGTATAACTGGCTTCCCCAGAATGTGAGTCTTAAATAATTTTCCATGTTTTTGAAAGCGTTCCTCGTAGAAGTTCGATCCCTGTGAAATACAAACAATTGTAGGAAGGTCAACAAAAAGCTGTAGGCCTGCGTCTTCAAATGATAATATTAAATGTCTAAAATAATCAAATGAAGTTGTCAGAGAGCTTGATGCTACTACATTAGAGTGTTTTTCTTTTTCTTTTTTTTTTTCGGACGGACAACTTGCTATTTTCCTGGGTTGATAATAAAGGAAGAAACAATATCATTAGAACATTTTTTTTCAGAAAGAGCGAGATAAATAAACAATGCAATAATAGCTAGAGGTAAAGACTGTACTCTACATATATTTTGTCAATTAGTGAATGGGGGTTTGTCTTCATATCTCCCCCACCCACCTGAACAAATCAACCCTAGTAGTAGCTTTCCAATGCATTCCAGTTTACGGGCACATGTAGCTTAATGACGATCCTTAACTGCATTCAAAGATGAGCAAAAACCCAAGGCCTTGAAAAAATACATGTCAACAACTGAAGTAGTAATTAGTTGGTGGCGCACACATATTGGCTACAATGTTTTGGCGGCAGTGATTTTTTTCTGTTTTTGTGTCTTCTGGACAGGAGTGTCTAATACTAATACTAATACTAATACTAATATTCTAATAAATAATAATAATAATAATAATAATAATAATAATAATAATAATAATAATAATAATAATACACCTATTGTTCGACCGACTTATAAAATGAGCCTATTTGGCTATAAGAATAGCTTACGGGGTGAGCCATTTTAAGCGGTGTTTTTCACCTCTGGACACACATTACTGGGATAGTTTTTTTCATATTTGTTTTGTTTTATTGTTGATATCAGAAAAATAAATATACGATGCATTCTAGAGCACCCTCTAACAAGAAAGAGTATTATATGAAGTACAGTAGGCTACAATTCCAGATGTTCCTGTTGATGTTGCAGTTTACGATACGATGCGAAGTCTTTATACAACCAATTTTTATAAAAAATCGGAATCAAGTAGTAAGAAAACTAACAAAAATAACTTTAGTACACAGAATCAAGAGGCCAAAATGTCTCTAAATAGAGCTTTCGCTTTGTCTTCCAAATAATTAAGTCTATTGTTTATAAGTACAGTATGCCCATACACTGGTTTTAGTGAGTGATTTTCGATTGTACCTGTTTCATTGACAAAAACTACAGTTAACCCCTCCTTTGGGACACCGGCCACGAAACGGAGAAAATTATATATTTTAATAGTAGGCCTACGGTCAAAAATAGACATTCTGGCCGTTTGATTCTGCGTAAGAGGTATTACTGTATAGCCTTTATGTACTGTACTGATATAAACACATTGTCTACACTGTAAAAACAACGTGGAGGATTTAAACACAAAGCTCCTTGCAATGTTGTCCTGTCTTTGTTGACACGTTTAAAAGCTAAACGTGTTTAGACATAGCTTGTGCTTAGGATCTTGACGTGTTTAGAATTAAACGTGTTTAGACATATCTTGTGCTTAGGATCTTGACGTGTTTAGAATTAGATGTGTTTAGGCAGCTTTTAAACGTGGCACCCATTGCAAGGAGCTTGGCGTTTAAATCCTCCACGCTGTTTTTACAGTGTACTGATCGTTTATAAACACTAATTTTATGGAATTCAAAAAGCTACTGAGACAACACTACAGTAAACTCTGTACATTGCTTTCAAACAGCCTTTAGGCCCTTAGGCCTCATGTATTTGGTAGAATAATAGAACTCAGACCATAGAAGAGGACTTAGACCTGTACTTCACTGTAGCTACTCAAGGTCAGGGATTTGTGTACTTGTGTAGATTGTGATGCTATTATGACGATTTGCCTTGTGAAACCGAGCATAATATTATTTTAATACCCTATTCATGGGTAAAACCTGTAAGCAATTATTTTGACTTAGCGGCGGCGTAATTAGTAGTAGTAGTAGTAGTAGTAGTAGTAGTAGTAGTAGTAGTAGTAGTAGTAGTAGTAGTAGTAGTAGCAGTAGTAGTAGCAGCAGCAGCAGCAGCAGCAGCAGCAGTAGCAGCAGCAGTCGCAGTAGCAGTCGCAGTCGCTGTAGAAGTAGTATGACTACCACTACGCCTATTTAACTTACCAGCAATGATGGACTAGTGTTTTGTTTATATTTTAGCCTTGCTTACCAAATACGTACATACATACATACATATATATCTGTCTCTTATACACATCTAGATGTGTATAAGAGACAGATTTTGCCCTACCTGACGTGGAAATGTACCGAATACTCAGTACATTTGAAAACAACTGCGAAAAAAATCGCAAGTTGTTCTCGGGTGGGACTCGAACCCACGATCTCCAGATCACTAGCCTGGCATCATACCTCTAGACAACCGAGCTTGCGCCTGATGGCCAGGGTTGAATTCGAGTCCAAGTAAGCAGCGAGTACTGCAGTGTTGATAGTAATTGTTATTGTCGTGATGGAATAATAGACAATAACTGGATTTCACAAAAATTACACCTATACATGTTTCTCCTGACGCAAATCCAGTTATTGTCTATTATTCCATCACGACAATAACAATTATTATCAATATGTACTTCCCTATTGTTAAGACATACGGTAGTAAAAGAAATTGTTGAATATGTACGTAATTGGCTTGGTCTGAATAAATCATCAAATGTTGATATTATATTCATTCCATTGGGAGAGGTGGATTTGGTGTAATTAACCCTGTGACAACTTATGTTACGAAGAAGCTAAATTGTGATGATGTTAACGTTAAAGATGCAGCTTCTGATTCTTTTGATTTACATATGTTGAAAAGGAAAGTTGCTAAGGTAGACAACCCAAAGAATGAATCAAATGAAGGAAGAAACATTAAAGGAAGCAAATCCATCTGGCCTAAATCATTCTGGATTGAAATTAATGAGCTTTGTATTGGTGAAAATATTAGCCTTATCAAATCTGATGAGAGGGTGTTTGGTTACGAATGTGACGAAAATGAAGGACAGGGGAAACTTATAATTAGATCGCATAAAGTCATGTTTAATATGTTAAGACAAAATATTTAAGAGAACGAATTAATAACTTTAGAAAGAGAGAATCACAGGGTAAAATTTTTAAACTGTGGAAAAAAAATTAACAGATAAGATGGTATCGTTTGTAGTCAAAGGTAGAATGCAGTTATTACAATGCCACTGGTTGTTAAATCTTTACTACCCCAATGCTTATGAAAAAAGTGCAAACTTTGTAATAACCCATTCGAAACCGTGTCTCATGTATTAAATGGGTGTATGAATCTTAGAAAACACCATATTGCCCGTCATGATCAAATAGTTAATTATGTTGTCAGAGAATACCGGTACTGAAGATTAAATTAGATAAAGTACAAGTGTTTGAGAATCAAGTAGTAAAAAGCAATATGCTTGGTCTTGATGATGATAACAAATTGCAGGCAATAGAACACAGAAAACCAGATATATTATTAATTGATAACAATCAAAATAGATGTTACATAATAGAAATCTCGACACCGTACGATGCATTTCTTGACGAATGTTATACCACGAAAGTAGCATATTATGTTCCAATTAGGGGTATTATTGAAACTATAGGATATAAATGTGAAGTAATAGCATGCATCGTTGGTTCTTTTGGTAATGTGCATAGACGATTTTGGCCAGGGTTGAATACCCTGGGGTTTAACAAGGAAATGTGTAAAACAATATGTTGATATTGCAGTGTAAGCGCTATGATTGGTTCATGGTATACTTGGCGAAGTAGGTGTATGACCATTGATAATTAAATATTGGAACAGAAAGTTGTAAACATTGAAAGTAAAGGTCTTTATGTTATGATTTGCTTAAGTGGGGGTAATCCGCCTTGGTGGATCCCCAACATGTATATATGGAAAAGAGCAAATAAAAGTTATTAATGTATGTATGTATATACACACACACACACACACACCCACACCCACACACACACACACACACACACACACACACACACACATATATATATATATATATATACATATACATATATGTATGTATGGGTGTATATGTATATGTATTTGAAATGTTTAAAACCATTAAACAAATTTAAAAGCGATGAAAATGTCAATTTCTAAATTACATTTTAATATAGTTGTTACGGATGATTTGTATAAACACTTAAAGTGAAATATAACGGCCTATTTAATAAACCTATACTGTATTTATCATCTGATAGACCTGAATCGCCATGCCAAATATTCATTATACCATATGATTTATTTATTCAGTGCTTATCATTCAACCTTGAGAAAAATGTAAAAAAAATCCAGGTAAAAGGCGTATCAAATTGACCTCAAGTTAGTAATTAGAGCAATATATTGTGTTCGAATCCATCCCGATAGCAACAATAGGCTTTTCTTTAAAAAACTATTTGTCTATTATCATATGTATAACTAAACCTGTTATATAAAATAGTATATATATATATGTGTGTATATATGTATATATATATATATATACAAATAGATAAATAATAAGAGTATCAAGCGTACATTGACCTCAAGTTAGTAAATAGAGCAATATATTGTGTTTGAATCCCGATAGCTGTCT
>NW_022756705.1:641496-643687 GCF_011630105.1 Anneissia japonica
AATAATAATAACAATGCTCAAAGAACATGATGTTATAATAAATAATCATTGACCTCAAGTTAGTAAGTAGAGCAATATATTGTGTTCGAATCCTGATAGCAACCTACGTTTTTCCTTAAAAACTATTTATCTGTTCTCATATGTATAACTAAAACTTTTATTTCAAATAGTATATAAATATAAATATAAATAGAATAATAATAATAACAATGCTCAAAGAACATGATGTTATAATAAATAATCATTGACCTCAAGTTAGTAAGTAGAGCAATATATTGTGTTCGAATCCCGATAGCAACAATACGCTTTTCTTTAAAAAACTATTTATCTATTATCATATGTATAACTAAACCTGTTATATAAAATAGTATATATATATGTGTGTATATATGTATATATATATATACAAATAGATAAATAATAAGAGTATCAAGCGTACATTGACCTCAAGTTAGTAAATAGAGCAATATATTGTGTTTGAATCCCGATAGCAACCTACGTTTTCCATTAAAAACTATTTATCTATTGTCATATGTATAACTAATACTTTTATATAAAATAGTATATAAATATAAATATAAATAGATAAATAATAATAACAATGCTCAAAGAACATGATGTTATAATAAATAAACATTGACCTCAAGTTAGTAAGTAGAGCAATATATTGTGTTCGAATCCCGATAGCAACCTACGTTTTTCCTTAAAAACATTGTCTGTTGTCATTAAACTTTTATATAAAATTATATAGGCCTATATATATGTAAATATATGTATAACTAAACCTGTTACATAAAATAATATAAATATATTATATATACATTACTATATTTTATATAAATATACTATTATAAAGATATTATTTGTATATACATATATATATAATATTTATATATATATAGCCTATACAAATAATATCTTTATAATAGCATGCATATATATATATATATGTATATATATATATATATGTATATATATATATGTATATATATATATATATAGTGAGTGAAGGCGATGACAATGATAAAAACAAAGGAGATACGGTGATATTAACCCAAATCCGGGGCCAACACAACATCGGACAGCTATTATTAAACCTAAATGACAGTGTGGTGCAGGATTCAATAAGCGCTCTAAGACGATCTCATGCGATATATGCAATACCATTTTCCACAAAAATGCCTCAAATTCGTAACAAACAACAGCCCAAATACTGTTTGCTTCAGTTGTAATAGCGATAGATTTCTGCGGACTTCATCATCACTTACGCTGAGTGGACGAAATATTCGTTTTAAATATAAAGTTCCGAAAATACGTCAACTTGACTTTTGTTTTTATCATTGTCATCGCCTTCACTACTGTATTATATTTGTTATGGAACAACGTACTACATCATTTCACAATGATACATGTTTATATTGATACAGCATAGACAGCAGAAGGTGCCGGGTTTGAATCCGGGTTGGGGCACTTATTTTTTTCGCATTCGCAGATTTCTCTTCTTTAACGTTTAAAATGTCTTTATAGTTTATATATATTTATATTACCACAAGACAGTTTAGAGTTTATTTCTATCAAATCATGATTTATATATGCACACATAAATAAATAATAATAACAGTCCTCAAATAAGGATGTTATAAACGGATGAAGCAAGCCCTTCAATTCAACGAAAAGGTAAAGGAACTCTTAGTTAAAAAGGCTATGCTTATTACGATTATAACATCGTGTTTCTATTTGAGCACTGTTGTTATTATTATTATTATTTATCTTTTATTATTGTTTATATTGTGTATACGGTGCTACGCAACAAACTTAATTTGAATATATTACATATACATATATATATATACACATATAAATCAAATAGATAATACTGTTCTCAAATATAACATGATGAATCGTATCAAACATAGTTCATCAACGAAATTAATTGATACATAAGCAATTAAATAATAATAATGAAATAAAAAAACAAATTAATAAATAACAATAACAGTGCTCGAATAGGAACATGTTGTACTCGCCTTGATATCGAGTGGTTGCAGGTTTGAATTCAGCCAGAAACAACTTTTTCATGCAATTGAAATAAAGGAACTTTTCAATGATGAGCTATGCTTGATACAATTATTACATGTTCCTATTTAATTACTGTTATTATTATTTATCGGTTTTACTGTTTACAATTTTA
>NW_022756705.1:643988-660289 GCF_011630105.1 Anneissia japonica
ATACATTGTAGCATTATCTCTTCACAAAACTTTCGCCCTACCTTTAATATAAGTTGGATTGTCTCTCCGATGATTGGCCAGCCCATATTTCCGTCGGGGAGTGGGGCTTGGAACGTTTTGTCATACTGCATGTTATGATAAATATTCCAAATGTACTTGATAGCGCAGAGTAGAAAGTACAGTACAAGAAGCACTGACATCAAATGCACAGAGGCAGACGACACCGAGGCCCACATTGAAGAAAACATCATTTGCCATGCACGTCGGTATCAGAGTGTAAAATGACAAGTATTTTGCGTTTTTTATAGGAAGATTATGATTCAGATTTGACTACGTGATTTGGATTATCGCGTGTAAACCGTGGATGATTTGTAGTGTGTTCACTGTTGTGTGCATTTGGTACTATAAAATTCCTTCTTTCATGCATAAAGAAAATTCAGAAACCCTATTATATAGGATTCCATGGTGACTGCTCCCCCAAACAATACGAACTCTAACGAGATATTCGTCTCCTTTATCTTCGTCAAGGGTAACGATGCCATTTGCATTGTTTCCAGACTTTGAAGTTGGATATAAATATTACGTGGAATAAAAATATTACATTGTTAGTAATATATTGCGAGATTTGAATTTGCTACTGCAGCGTATTGTGAATTAGGAAGTGCATTCACCTTACCGTCCACACACATTCATACACATAAAGCATCGAACGTTGTACAATTTGCATAACTGTCTACACGCAATACCCGGTAGGCCTATTTAAAATAAATAATGAAAAAAAACAACATTGTCGTGAAAGTTTGCGACACAGCGGTTGGGTTTTGGCTTCAATGGACATTCATTATTATTATGCTGCTGCTGCTGCTGCTGCTGCTGCTGCTGCTGTTGTTGTTGTTGTTGTTGTTATTATTATTATTATTATTTTTATTATTATTATTATTATTATTATTATTGTTATTATTGTTATTATTTTTATTATTATTATTGCCGCTAACTGCCGCCCATTGGATATTATTGTTAAGTTGCATGCACCTTAAACAATGTGAACGTGATCTTGCGTGTTTGTGGGACATGCGCGTATACCTCTATTCTGAAACACGCTCTGCTTGGTCTTGTGTATAATGATCTATCTAATGACTAGGATAGCATAGAGACTGCTGTGGATTCCCAATAAAAAAAAATCCTAATCATACAGTGGGCTACAAGCATGCCCTTTAAAAGCAGCCACATGAATTTTCCCCATCCTTTTCCCATCCCTTGAATTCGGCACCGTGAGCCGAGGTTCCTGTGAGTAAACATGGTCCCCTGAAACATCACTGGTATTAAACCTAACGTTTATTTGAATCATGGCCTCTATTTACCAATGAAGTGAAAGGATAAACTTGTAGCTCATTCGTAATCCGTCTAAAATTTCATGGTCTGGTCATTAATCCAAAAGCTACTCCATTTGCCTGGACGTCCTGGTTTGTGCGCGTTTGCGCACATTCCAGGGCGTGTTGCGTTTCTTATACTACTGCGTCATATATCAATATCCTGATATCTGGTAAATTATTTTATGATCCACATAATGTGCTAAATTAGGGTCTTCTAAATAGGAAAGATTTCTTCCTTGTTTTAAAAAGAGCTGAAAAACTCACTGTGCACTTGTATAGCACATTATAACATCCGTCACCATCCCTTTCGAGAAAAACAGAAAATAACGAAACCAAATAATTATACAAACATATTTATCTGTATACGGTGACCTTTATTGCACTATACATTATATTATGCCTTAATAAACACTGTGAAACCAAAAACATCATACGTATTGAGAAGCAAGCGAGTTGTAGTAATGAGAAAATCTGTTTTCAAAATTTAAAATGAAAAAAAAAACAAAAAACGTGGGTCTAACTTTATCCGGAAAACTAAACTTGTTTTCATGTTAAATAAAAGCATGCTCCATGTGAGGAATGAGTAATTTGTGTTCCCCTGAAGCTATCATTTACAGTTACCAATACATATTTTTTTTTATAAATTTAAATAGAGTTTAAAAGTTATTTTTTTACATTTTCTATACACTCTACGGCAAGTAAAATTAACAAACGCATTATAAAAAAGATATATTTCTTTTTTTATATATATTTCTACCATTAGGTCTGGCAATATTCGTCTCGCAAGAGTTACTTAAGGTCACAATGAAGAATATTAACGAGATACATTATCCAATGAACACTTCATTTAACAGCTTCTCTGTATCATCATAATCGAGAACAGTTTGCCACACATTGTGTTACCAAGGAGCTATCGATTGCACGACGACGGCAAAATCTAGAACACAGTTACGTCACTACGCACATGCGAGGACGTTAAGTTCTCGATGTTTGAATTCTGGGACGCATTGTCCCCAATCTATTTTGCGCTGAGAAACGCGGGATGACTACAAACGACAGAATCTTTCAACACCATTTAGTCAGTCAATAGATATTTTACATAAGAATATATTTTACTGTGAAATTTATGTTGTTATTTTAAATAAAAATAATTGAATTAAATTAAAAATCATGGGGTCACTTACGTCGTTTCGCAACCGATAACTCCCCTCTTGATAAAAACTACGTTAAGCTTTAGTGGGAAAAGTTTTTAAAATACGATCTTGTTCGAGGAAAGAACGACCAAACCATGTATACTTATTAAACAGGCATCTGTATATAGTAAGTTCCCAAACACACGGTACTCTGTGTTTCAAAGTCGCCGAGGTTAACATCATGTACAAAATATAAAACCTCAATATATACAAATAATTTGTTTAAAAAAAACGGTTCTTCAATAACGATTATACAAGCTTAAAAAACTGACGAAATAAAAAACAAAATAGGCTCCCAGCGGGAGCGTGCGTCTATGTCCTATACAGCCTTACTGTATTATGTTTACTAATAGAGTATCCACACGGAAATGTGTGGTGTTGTATGACTTTTATACAGTAATAAAGTACTTAAGATGACACATGACCCATCATGCACCTCCACCGGATTTACCCTTTCCGCCATCTTTAACTGCCAGATCATAACATACCGGTAGTGTCTTTGCCCTCGATGGGGCATAGACAAAAAAACCTATAAACATCATTTTGTTTTTGTTTTATATACGTTTTTGGGAGGTCATTAGCATACAAGGCTCCTCTCAAAGTGGATCAAGGTAGAAAAAAACTGGCATAAATAGGCATTATATACATAGAAACATTAAACACGTTAATAAAATCTTGATACTTTAAATATTTAAGAGAACCTACATATGCCGAGTTAATTGTCAAAATAAGCACGGATATGCACTCGTACGATCGCAATGATCCGTGTATACCAATGAACATAACAAACTATATCATTCGCATGCTAATGATATACTTGCATAATCACTTACTCTTTGCATAAATTTGCATACTGTATAGTTATAAATATTATGAAAAGAATCGTAGAAATTATTATTGAAATTGTATATAATTCTTGAATACCATATCTTATGCAACTAGCGAGTTAATAATGATGAAATGATAAGTGATCATCGACCATTGTGGATATATTATTTAATTCCAGTGAATGTATATTCTATTTACAAAAAAAACCCGTAAAATCACTTTGGTTTATACTCTAGATGATCCATCTATTTACAATAATAAACTTTGTCCTTTATTAATATAGTTTATCATATCTATTTCTAATAATTTAATACAAATGGAATAAAATATAATGTATACATTTATTCTTTATGAAAATCTTTGATGTGCGGTCCTGAATACAAAAATGTAAATTCGTCATGCATGACTGCGTTGCCCACGCGTCAACTGGTAGCATATTACTTCACATTTAATTCAATAATGAAGGCAATATGTCATCACGGCTTTTGTATCTATAGATGTTTTTGATATGATAATTAATATTGAATTTTGCTTTTGGATGAGAGTATGTTTTGTACATGGTAGGACCGACGTAATTCAGGTCATCAATCCATTCAATCCCTGATATGTTGTTTCCTACGCTGTTGACTGTCACTGCAAAGGGTTAAACATTTACTTTTTCCCTATATTGTCCCTGAGGATTTGAATAATAATGATAATGAGAATGCTGGCTCTTTCTAGTAATTATAGGCCTTATAATAATAAATAATAATTATCATAATTATAAAAATATTAACCAAAATATTACTAAAGTAAAAATGCTCAAACATGAATACGAATTAAGGTGTTTTGTGCCATATTATTACTTAGAAAACATTTTAAAATCGTATGAATTATGAACATGTATCATAACTTTCCATATTTTTGCAAGAGCGTGTATACGCCTATCCTTTTCAACGAGGTCGGGATACAATTACTTGTAGAATTTGACCAGAGAGCGTTTATTCATAGTGTTATGATAACATTTTGATTAACTCTATTGACAGCGCACATAACAATGTACCTGGGCAGTTGCTGTTAGACTAAAGACGGTGTAGATGTAACTGTGCTGTTCGGACCGATCTCATCTACGTGGAGGTGGACACACTGGACATTCGCATTTGCATCAAGATTGTCTACTCTCGAGAATTTTAAAACAAGCCCGTCGGTTGGACGTGGGACTGGTAAGTACGTCATTTTGACGTCACCTGTCGTCGCCCTCTCCCAGTGACAACAGCGAACCAACTCGACAACTAATATTTTCAAAACAAGATGTGCGTAATCTTTCCCAACACAGCTTCGAGGTCCTCCTCCAAACACGCAGTAGTTATGCTTACCAATCTTATCTTCCTTCCTTGCATCAGAGAACCGGTCCGGATTAAACTCTTCACTGTTCTCGAAGACAGTCGAGTGAGACATAGTTTCACGAATGCTATAAAGAACCGTCCATCCTTTTGGAATCTGTTTACCCTGCAAAATAAAGAGATTGATCAACAGTTACTTAAATGCGACACCACAAACGTCTCTCTTGGTATCGATTTGTTATCACTATCACAATTCGCTGGTCGGTGACCCGAATGATACAGTAGGTAAAGCTGCATTCACACCGGATCCGAATTTTCGGATCGGAAGGCCTACCGAACCGATCAGAAAATCGGATCAGTGTGTTTAGTATACGGACGCTGGGCGTTCAGTGCATCGGAAACGCGTTCCGACTTTCGGTTCGGATCCGATGTGAATGCAGCTTAACCCTGTGATCGGCGGGTGGGCTATCACTCTTCATGATCATAACCACCTCTACCAACTATGGCGCGTTGTACGCGCGTAAGCAGTATACGGTGCCCTAAAGAAGTCAGCGCTCATGGTGCTGTGAACTAATTGATAGCCAATAAAAAACGGTGAGTTCACTACTAGGTGATTGTGAGTTCAAAAATCGAATGGGACTTGCAAAACAACAATTGTGAGCCAACGACGAAAAAACATACTTGTCATGCGGAGAACGCGCTTTAAGGCGCCTCTATAATATTATATGAAAACATTATTGAGCGTGTACGTATTAGCTGGTGCTGATTATGGAATTATTAAAGAGGAATGTCGCATACATGAGAATTACACCAAGTGTCTTTGACAGTAATGTACTGTACATTTCCAAACAAAATTTAAAAAAAAACAAAAAAAAAACGAGAAAATGGAAATCAATGTAATAATCACCTCTAAAGTGAATGTTTTCTTAACCTCTCGGAAACCGCCTCCAACGGGTGGTGACATGCGCAGACTTTCTTTTACTACGCAATTGAGGTATTTCAATCTCTGTATGTCTTCGTAGGTCAGCAAATGGTTCTTGTCCATGAGATCACATGCAAGAATTTCCTCTTTGATACGTTTTAAGACCTCTGGATATTTTGTCAAGTTTAAGAGGAGCATTGTGGAGGCGCTGCTGGTAGTGGAAAAGCCGGAGAATAGAAGCTCGATCGTGACATTAATTATCTGTTCGTTGGTCAGTTGGATGTCATCCTCGGTTGAATCGTTGATGTACTCCATTAAGATGGAGAGTGCATCTTTGTGATCATTGGTCAATGGCATCTCGCGCTTCATTCGGATTTTGCTCTCAATCCGTTGTAGAATGATATCTCTGGCATTCTTAGCCTACGAAAAGTATTAAACAATAAACCATAGTCATGTTGACCAGAGAGCGTTTATTCATAGTGTTATGATAACATTTTGATTAACTCTATTGACAGCGCACATAACGATGTACATGGGCAGTCATATTATATTTAATTCTGGCTTGTGAGCCCACTTGTGTGCGCATGTTTTAGTTACCTTGTTGAAACCGGAGCCGGGAAAATTAACAGGCAGGGTAAACATGTTATCCATCATAGTCCGAAAAGTCTTAGTCAGTGCGTGTGTTTCCTCGGTGGAGTAACTGAATCCACAAAGGGCTCGGCCGCTTATCCTAAAAAGCAAATCTCCAAGTTCTTTATACATTGTCACCGAAGGCTGTTTGCACCACACACCTATCGTCCTGGATATTTCACTCTGAATGTTAGGAACGTACGAAGCGAGCGCACTGTGTCGAAACGCGCGCATAATCTTCCGGCGCATGGCTACGTGTCGGGTCCCGACAGACTGGCTAAGAGCATGTTTGCCGAGTATAAGTGCTGTCGATGTGGGTAAGGATGGGAACAAATACTCATTCTCCCCCTGGAAGATCTTCTGTAGATTCTCCCTGCCATAAATACGGATGACTGGCTTGCCGAGAATGTGTGTCTTAAAAATTCTTCCGTGTTTTGCAAATCGGTTCTTGTAGAAGTCTACATTCTGTAAAAGTATGAACAATGTTTTTTGAAATATACCTTATCTAATGAAAATTAAAAAATAAATAAATAAAAGCAGGCCAGCATAATTATATGGCGATAACATGATACAAGATGCTAATCCGTCTGACTTTACATTTGGGTAAAAATTCTCACAAATACAATAAAATGATAGGCCGTTTATGTAAGTTTTTAAAGTTTCAATAACTTTTTGATGTTTTACAGGACTTTTTACTGCAAAATTCTTTTTTATTTAACTGTTTACTAGTAAATTAAAGGGTTTATTTTAATCGTTATAGACATAGCATAATTATTTTCGTTGCGTCTGTTATTTCACCGACTGTTATGGTTGTAGCTTTAGTACGGAATGGCGGCCTTTATTATTTGTATTTTAAATATTTCTTCAGAACAACCTACACATACACACCATTAGCCCCGCTTATCTTCCTGCGATACATCAACCTTGTTCGGTAGCAATTTCATTAATATTATTTTTGATTAATTTTTGACAGTGACGTTCTTTTCGATAAGAATTCTCGTCGTAGCTATCTAGTATGTGGGGGGTCGAGATGTGACCCATATCTGGTACGTTCTGGTTTTTCATAGAAAAGACGACGATTTGATAGGATACTGGCTATTACGTCTAACACACAACTCTTCCGCAACATCAAACGAGTTAATTAGATGTAATCTACGGTGTCTATCATAATTAGAGAAGATTTCACTGAAATAGCAACATTATGTAGGCCTTTGTGTTTATAATAGGAGAATCAAGAGAGGGTATCTATTTTCCTTTCTTTCCCACTTTGGCCTATATGCATGTATGTATATATATAGGCATATATATATAATTATATATATATAGGCCTATATATAGGCCTATATATATGTATATTATATATATGTTTATAGCAGTATATATAGCAGTAAATTTATGAAGAAATAATTTTTTTTTTTTGGACTCCGCTTTTCTTCCACATATTTTAGGCTGTTTTGCTGGGCCCGTTCGGGTGCCTCAACAGTAAGCCACTGATCGTGTGTTTCAATGATTAGAACACTCAAGTTTGCTTCAAAATATGAATCAATTAGTAATTACTGAACTACACACATGCGCAGATTGTCTTCATTTAAAATTGCATTGCTCGTCCCTTGTTGCTTACCCTCAGTATCGATCACCGGTTTGTTTGAGTGATACCTATACATTACGGTATTAATTATGGAACAAAACATATTGGTGCTCGAGAAAAGTTTTGGGAATTGTTAATACAAGGCAACTGTCTCTGATTGGTTTTCTGAAACTGAATTAAATATTAAACCAAATCGAGTGTTTAATCTAACTACTTGTACGTCGGTACACTTACCCAACTTTGAACTTTGAGAAAAGATACATTTAGTCAACTTAAGATAAGGTAAAATGTAACTAACATTGAACAGCGGGACACTGAGTTTCTTTTTTATACCAAGAGCTGTTAAAGTGTACCCTATCGAATGTCAAAATATAGTTATAGAGATGCTTGTAGAATTATTTATCTGACAATATTTTCAAAATAAATTTAAAAGATCTGAATTCTTAGAATGTTGGAGCGTCGGATGTCCCCACCCATTCTCCTCCAGCCAACTTTATTCGTCCCATCGCTCACTCAATTCCCGATAAGGTATAGCCTAACACGATCGAGGTACAGTGAACGTAACAGAGTGCTGTACATATATCGTTTGTATTCGATAAATCTTTTAGTGTTTAAACCGTAAGAAAAGAAGACAAATATCAACATAAACCCTATCTTCTATATTAATGCAGGTTTGATAAATACGCGTTCAATCTTTCAAAAACATCAAATAAACATTTATATTTAAAAATATTACCATAATGTAACAAGTACAAACAACGGCATTGGATACTCAGATGTGTATAAGAGAGGTATTGTGCATGAAGCGCTATATAAGACCGACATATTATTATTATTATTATTATTATTATTATTATTATTATCATTATATTCCTGAAGAACTAATAGTTTTGGAACTTACCTGAACAATAAGTTGTAAAGTTTCTCCAACAAACGGCCATCCCATACTACCGCACGGTAAGGGGGCATCGCAAGACGGGTCCGAGTTCATATTGTAGTATTTTGCCCAGAGAAGTTTCATAGTAACCAGAAGTAAGCATGGCACGGTAATTTGAATAAGGAGCATCAGCATTCCCCCGGCTGCGTCCACGGATCCCGTTGCTAACATCATTTTCTTTTTAAAAGCTGTGTGACGGCAAACGAAATAAATAACAATTATGTCTTATTTTTCGTCTTTGTATATATCTCAACGTTTCCTCGTTTGAAAATCAAAATAAAATTCGTTCCTTAATAACAGCTCACAGTGGTCTAATCGGCATGGGAGTGTGTTAGTCGTGTTTATACTAGTGATTGTTGTGGCATTTTTTTGGTAAGAACCCCGATTCAACTTAATATTTGAAAAAACCACGCCTACTACACGATGTTTCAGCCAATTAGCGTGCAGTGTGTGGCAAGTGATTCAAACACGCACTTCAAGGATAGTATGACGTCACTGGGCGGACGGGAAGGTGAAAAGGTGAATATAACTATCATAATCGTTGTAAAGGGCATTGCCTTTAACCTTTGCTTCTCAGTGGACATTTGAAAAACTATTTAACCATCAGGAATCTTATAATAATGAATGAAAAAACGAAGGTGACAAAACGGGCAATCGGAAAGATTGAGCATGAAACCTATTCGATGACCGGCGGAGAACTAAAGCGCAAGGGCGCCGCTTTACGGTGAACACTAGCTTTATTCAAGACAATAATATAAAATAGAATAACTTGAAAGGAACATGATATTGAATCGATATTATTGCTTATAAAATGATTGGTCACTTTATGAATATTTAATAAGAATCTGTACCATCTTAACTTTTTATTTAAGTATCAATCTATAATAATTCCATTAATAACGCGCGCAAAAATTGACCATATACTACGGGTTTTTTTTTTTTATTTATTTTTTTTTTATTTTTTAATCAATTTATTACCTTTTTAAATTCATTCTCAGTTTCTTGTTACATTTAAACAAAATACTAAAACAAAAAAATACTGTAGGAATGATGGGAAGCTTCGATCGGTAAATGTAAGTTAAACAGCCTTATTTTAACAGCAACATTAGGATTAGCAGCGTTTAACACAAGACGTTTGAAAGCTTATTTTTCTGCATTTCTCCAATAAAATATATTCAAAAGTATCTCTTAGGAGAGATCATATCTTGACGTTTCAAATCTCCGGGATGAGGGCGTAACACATTGATCTCTGTTATGTAAATGATTGAGAGTGCAGCTAGTGTTCTCTCGCATTTTCAATGGAATAATTTGCATCCAATCGAATGAGTTCACCACGATGCCTCGTCTGGATATACAACAGGAGACCAGAAGTTCAGTCCCCAATATGGGCGACATTTTCACTCTTGCAGATTCCTAATGTGTAAATCATTATACTTTGTCCAGATTATCACATTTTATTGGACACAAAAGTTGCATGCCTATATATAGTAATAATGCGGCTATATATGGTCATCAATTGTGATGTCATAATAGCCATATTTAGGTATGTCACATGATTTTGTCAAATCAAATTTTGATAATCTGGACGTGGCATAACCTTTACTTACGGTTTAACACGGCGAGTCATTGCGTAGGTGAAAATGGGACAAAACATGTGATGGAACAACATGGTGAATAATTGCGTCTCCTTTGCAAATTGCATAAGTTATGTTATTCACACCTGATTTCTTTTTCTACGTTTTTAAATGACTTTGTGGTGGGAAAATGTTGATTTATGTAGGTATATGACGTCATAAATTGAGTGAACGGTGCATGAGAGTGATAAACAGGTCATGTGATCGTTGACGCGATAAGTTGTCGTCTAGCGCAAACACATAAAATATTACTCCCCAAACTGCTATTACAACTATTTTCTTGCTAGTTTATTGCTGATTACAACTATTTTCTTACTGCTTTATGGTTCGCAACATAACATCATACTGGGCAGAACAGTAATTATTCCATAACGAGAATTTCACCGGGACTAGGCTTCAACCGAAGTAGGCCTGTGTTTGTGATTAACTGATTAACTTATTTCTTTTTTTTTTATTTGTACAGTTTTGAAGACAACAATTTAGATAAAAGAATAATAGTTCACTTAAATCTTACTCTTGTTACTGATGATCATAGCCTCACAAACAACACGAAAACACCATTAAGGGCACCCGGCTCCCGTTCCCTTTGCTGCACGCACCTCTTGCAGTTAGCCCCCGTGAACATTGTTTACAGTCAAATAATCTTTAATTTTAACACTTTTGACAGACCTAAAGTTTACGAAGGATTCGAATGGTGCCGTCGAGATTACTTTGTTGACATGTTGTTATCGACGTTATCCTAACTAAACTCCTCGACTATATGAGAGCCTCGAACTCTCTCTCAATACACAAACACCTCGTACGAAGATTAAATAGCAATTACAAAATATGTATTTACATTTATTATTGTTATTATTATCATTCGCATCTGTTGCTGTATTTCATCCTTTAAATGACACGCGACGGAGTGTGTCTGTACCGTGTTATTATCCTGCCGACTGTGTACTTTGAAATTAACGCTCCGCGTTCATAGATTAAGTTGTCAAACGTGAAGACAGTTACACGCCAACAAGCGAAGGCAGTTTCAACGTTTTAAAAATTAGAAGACACAATCATTTGAATGACTCATTAGTTCGTTGTTTGCATAAGGAAACCGACTTATATTTTGTCTAAGCTCGAGTTGACATGGTAATCTATTAGATATTGACGCGGTCTAAAACATTATTTAATCTGTTCTGTCTATAGGAGCCAGATCATCGGATTCATAGGCCTATGTGGGTTTTATTCTAATTCACTTTTCATTGGCTGACGAACAGAGCTTTGACGAATGTTATAAAGAAGTCTGTAGTTCATGATGAACTATCTCAAGTCACTCCCTGCTCAAACTAAAAAAAAAATGAGGTGAGAAGTAAAGCTGAGGACTACCAGACTCCGGACGTACACACCTCTGCGCCACTTAGACAAAACTACCCTCGTCCTTACTCTGGAGATTTATAATATTCAGTTCGGATATGACGTCACAAGTCGGTCAGAACGCAATCATTTGATCAATGTCCAATAGTTCTCGGTGACCGTTTAAACTTTTGAACTCGTGCTAAATGATTTGTGAACAAGTATTTATACATTCGCGTGACTCCCACCGGAAAGATGCGACTGTGCCTGTATCAGGATCCTATGAATGGCGCCAAATTCACATGTTCGCGCCTAATTGTTCGCGCCTAATTACGTGCGATATGGCATTATATTAATTTGATGTCTGTTGACGTCAGTGCTGAGTGGGCCTCTGCTCTATTCTTTTAGAACTTTTCTGAAGAATAGTCACAGTAGGCCTAGAGCATGACGATACCTTCTTTTTTTAAGACTTGCGTATCCGTTGAAAAGCGTGGTACGATAAACCGTTGCCTTTTAGATTATTGGGCCTGACGTGAACTTGTCGGGCCAAAATCGGTATCAAGGATACATACCTAAAATAATTATTTCATATGCTTTTTAACGTACTCCAGCCCGAGTCCGCCTCGTCGTACCCTATTAATGCTGCCTCTCTCGAACCTACCCTGAACCGAGTTTCGCCTTCACACTGACGTCACCGGCGTACAGGAACCCCTCTACAAGGAGACGTGCAATACCGTATGCTTTATTAACATTACATAACCAAAAACCTCCGCTTGTTCTAATTGAGGTCATAACTTTATTACAATTTGAGGCAGTTCCTCGTCCCGGCCTCGCTTCAGAAGCTTATCCTTCTACACTACTTTTATTTATAGCATCCTCCTTGTGCGAACAATGCTTTAGTGTTTTCATCATGGCTAATTCAATATTCATAAAATAGCTTTTATTTATATTTATCATCAGTACTCACACCCTCTTATAACAAAATACATTAATTCCATAGATTATACCAACTACTGTTTCATAAGTACACAAGCCACTCTAAATTGTATAAACACACAATCACAATTTTGGAATTTAGAAATATAACTCCTCCAACAAACTTACAAAAACCATAATTGGCTCTTGAAAATAAAAGGACATGAGTTACACCACAAAACAATAAGACAAATACACTTCAAACGAAAACATAGGCCTACTTATAAGAACAATAATATATTAGTGACGAACGTAACACTAGGCCTACTTCAGAAAAGTAATACAGTACTGTAATGGTTATTATTCATTGCGTCAGTGCGTACTGATCATAACGTAATCTATGGCTCTCATATAATTGACTAGCCAGTTTGCTTGCGGTTGTGATCATTCTTTTTTCTTTTTCTTTTTTTAAATATAGGCCTATATATATATATAGATGTGTATAAGAGACAGGGCCTACAGACTATCGACCGAAAAACCATTTCGCCGAATGTCAGTTTGCCGACAGGACGAATCGTCGACGGTCAATTTGCAGCACATTGAAGCAATTTGTATTTATGCGCTATATGACTTACATAATTATTATTATTATTATTATTATTATTATTATTATTATATCAATCAAGTTTTCTGCGTAGCACCATAAACACAATGTAAACAAGTAGATAAATAATAACAGTTCTCAAATACATACATATATATGTATGTATATATATAGGCCCTTTATATATATATATATATATTTATATACATAATAATTATATGTATACTGTAGAGTTCTATTTCAATTTCTATAACAGCATATAAAGTAGGGCGCACATTAGCATGGCCCTACTTGTGAACACAATTCAGTAGCCTACGAAATGTATTACGAATCGCGATCGAGCACGTGCCCGTGCGAACAACTACAGTAATGTGAATGCGGCATAAAGAACTTAGAAAGTGATTACAGGCAGCAGCGGCGCGGATATCAAAATTCATCTGCAAATGTAAATCAATTGTAGCATTTGCTGCACGTGTCTATTACTTTTTTTTTTTTTATGTTCTCTATTTATAAGGGGTTCATTCAGGAAAAGCATGGCATTCGGTAGTATTAACTTTGTCAATAACGATGTTATTCTAAAATTCAGGTCGAAAAAAGACATGTGGTATAATGTTTGTAGACCTAATCGCATGTATGATTGAATATACACATACAATAATATATATAAGATTACATGTCTACATTGGGCCTATTTTTTTGAACCGTCACTTGCGTAGTGTTTTAAATTTACTTTTGGCTAAAATTAACGTATCTTACAGTATATTAATTCAAAGACTATAGATGAAATTCTTCCAAGTATGATTATCTGTAATAAAGTGTAAATGGCCTAACATGAAAATAAAAACCAAAGACGGTTCGTGATGAAAGTTGGCGTAAAGTTTGCAAACGTTGTCGCAACTTGAAAATGTCATAGTAATAAAGAGCGGGTTAATTAAAATGCCAATAAACTTTTTTTATAAGAACCTTTTTTAGCCGCTTATATTTTGTATCCTTCCCTAACAGAACTTCATATTAAATCGCATCTGATGACATTAATGGAGTAGACAATAATAATAATGTTGATATAATCCTTCTAAACAATAATTAATACTTTACTCTATGTGACTAACCTGATTTCTTGGGTTTCTTTTAGGTTTTATCATAAAAGCCTCATTTGATAATTTACTCAGCCTCAATTTTTTATTATTTTGTTCTGATTTTTCAGAAATTTCAGCCTCAGTGTTCTTATAAAAATATGTTCTTCAAAAAAATGTATACATAGGCCTGACTACGAGTTATTTTAAAGAAGGGAATCTATGGTGATAGGCCTATAAACCAGAATTAATTGTTGAGTTGAGTTCTAATATAAATACATAATTCTGACCATATTTCTCAAAGAAAAGAATCTGATAAAATTCTAAAAGACATGACCCTAGATAAGCATTTAACGCGCAAGTACAGTAACTTACCTTCTGCTATGACTTGAAGCACAGTGGTACTATAATAACCAAAAAGTTCGAACAAATCTGTCATGATGTGTTGCGTTATCACAAAAAGACGTAATAATGGTGACTTAACACAGGTATTTGTTAAGTCGTTGAGGGTTATTTATGTGTTATCAAGGCTGCGTCAACACCGCCCAGACTAGAAACAATCATCGATTTACAGGTACCATTCTTACAATCTACTAAATAGGCCTACTATTATTAGGAACATGGAAACCTTACTAAATTGTGTATGGCATTAGTACCATTTTTAAAAACAGTAGCAATTTGACTTAGTTATCACTAAGTCGAATCAAATCAGAGTAAACTTTAAATAGACAATTAAACTTTATTGGCCTCCATAGAAATTGCATAATTATGTTATTGTATATTCCTAGGCGGCGGGTGAGAAATTAAGTATAAGTTTATGAGTTCAGGCTTACGACTATTTGACGTGAGCTATTATTGAAGATGAGATATGTTTAAGGTGCATTATACCATAGAGGATTATACATAAGTTCTCCTTTAAATTTAGCCTGACCTTTAGGTAATCCTGTAACCTTTACGTAATGTCGCTTCTGCAACCTTCAGCAAGGTAATGTCCATTGAGAAAGGTTAAAGGTTATCTTGGTACCCCTAGTTAGTAGTTACCATGCTGCACGCATACCTGCAGGCGATTTGAAAGTTTGAGATACGTCATAAAAATGTTTATACGCGTATCGAGTATAAAACTAAATTCTATTTTCGTAATTTGGAAAGAATTGAATTTGCATTGGTTGTGTTTTCAGCATACACAGCATCGGACAGATAAACAAATAAGGAGATTCGATATTTAACCGTCGGCCGGTAGAATATTTCGAGGAAATTTCACCTGTGCACCAACTTAAACTCTTTAAATTGCACACAATATTATCTACCGTATACATATTATATATCAGGGGGGGGGGTATTATCTACCGATGGGGGTGCTTATTATTATGCCCCTCCCCCCTCCCCGCTGGTGCCGCCCCGGTCCGTATGTCAGGCCTAGAGAATTTCACCTGTGATTGAACCGATCGGGACAAATTCGATGTGACAGGGATGTACTGAGTAAATCAGATGAAGAGGAACACCTATTGACCCGTATCGGAGTAAATCCGAAATAGTCTGTACCCAGTTGCTAATTGACGAATAATAAATTATGTTTGAGAGCTAATAATTAAATGATAATAATGTTTTGTATTAAATAACATACCTTTCCTAATCGTGCATGTATATCTTTGCTGTTCTTTTTATGCCTCTCCGTGCCTTGATCACTTTGTTTGAAATTGGTGTATTGCCAGACACTTTTTTTTTGCACCGAGGATGCAATATAAACTTATGGAACTGTGTGGACAAACGTTCGATCAAAATACCGTGCATACGCCTATAGATCTACATAATGTTTATTATAACTACGTACGGTATAAGTGCTTCAAAGGCTTGAAAACTGAGGGCGGGGTCGGCGAGGGAGAGGTGAGCGCAATGAGCGGAGTGTCGGTATGCAGATCGAAATGGAACATGTTCGGTAGGCCTACAGAA